>NC_135236.1:652403888-652473888 GCF_051348905.1 Ranitomeya variabilis
CGCTCTCCACCGGAGCTCATCGCCGAGATTGTGCTTGTGGATGACTTCAGTGACAAAGGTGCGTGAGCGCCCCCTGACCACCATGGTGGCAGAGGTCAGGCGTTTGATGGCGGAATGAATATATAGATATTTTCTAGGCGCTTCAAATAGAACATCAGGTCTTTTCTCTGCAGTTTTTCTTTATAGAAAAGGAACATTAAATGCACATTAAAGCCTGCACTTCACTTTAATGTATTGTATGTGTTCTCCAGAAACTTGCGACACATTCCGCTTTTATGTTCAATGCTTTTACCTACTTTAGTCATTATGTGACCAAAATCAAAGTTTGCTTTTATGGCTCTGGATCCCTATGTGACTACTTTGCTGGGAATTAAACTTAAGGCTCTGTTCACATTCTAGACCTATGACTATACAGGAATACTTTGGTGTGCATCAAATATTAAAGGGGGGAAAAGGTCCTCTTTACCCTGGGATTAGGATTGTATGAAAAAAAAGAAACCCACAAAATCAATGACACTTACCTGCCTTCATCTTCTGGATGTTCTTCTGACACTTTTCAAGTCACCTGACCACTGCAGTCTATGACAAGCTGCAGCGGTCCTGTGACTGAATCACAATGCGGTCATCTGGTGCTGGCGAAGACCGCGGAGTGACCTGCCATGGAACCAGAGGGGTTATGCAAGCATGCTCATGTGGCACGTGTGGTGACAGTTTCCACACGTCCCGGAGACACTTACATACGTAGACCCATTCAAGTGAATGGGACTGTGCACATGTCAGTTTGTTTCCACGCGCTTGTGTCCGTGGGCAAAATATGCTGACATGTCCTTTTTTTAAAAGCTGCACGGCCCGCAAAATGTCCCACATTGATGACACGGATTACGTCCTTGTGTCATCAGTGTGACACATACTGGCTCCTGGGAATCAGCGTTACTGTGAGCGCTGTTTCCCAGTCCCCGGTACTGAAGACCGCTCTCATCAGCAATCAACGCTAGCAGGGGAGAAAATGTTGAGCATTGTATTCAACTGATAACAGCGAGAGCAGGCGGCAGCTGATGGGAGTATTCATGAGCCACTACCTGCTCAATAAATAAATAAATTTTAAAAATGACGTGCGGTTCACCTGTTTTTTTGATAATCAGCCTGGCAAAACTAACAGCTGAGGGCTGCAACCCCCAGCTGTCAGCTTCAGCAAGGCTGGTTATCAAGAATAGAGGAGTCCCCATGCTGTAGTTTTTAATTATTTAAATAATTTTAACCCCTTCCCGACCTTTGACGCCACGTAGGCGTCATGAAAGTCAGTGCCAATCCGACCTGTGACGCCTATGTTGCGTCATGGAATGATCGCGTCCCTGCAGATCGGGTGAAAGGGTTAACTCCAATTTCACCTGATCTGCAGGGACAGAGGGAGTGGTACTTCAGCCCGGGGGGGTGGCTTCACCCCCATCCCCCCGTGGCTACGATCGCTCTGATTGGCTGTTGAAAGTGAAACAGCCAATCAGAGCGATTTGTAATATTTCACTATGAAAACTGGTGAAATATTACAATCCAGCCATGGCCGATGCTGTAATATCATCGGCCATGGCTGGAAACCCTGATCTGTCCCCCCCCCACCGCCACCGATCGCCTCCCCAGTCCTCCGATCTGTCCCATAGTCCCCTCCGTCCGCCTGTCCGCTCCCCCGTCCTCCTGTCCGCTCCCCCGTGCTCCGCTACCACCCCCTCGTGCTCCGATCACCCCCCCCGTGCTCCGATCCCCCCCCCTCATACTTACCGAGCCTCCCGGTGTCCGTCCGTCTTCTCCACGGGCGCCACCATCTTCCAAAATGGCGGGCGCATGCGCAGTGGGCGCATGCGCAGTGCGCCCACCGAATCTGCCGGCCGGCAGATTCGTTCCAGCTGCATTTTGATCACTGTGATAAAACCTATCACAGTGATCAAAATAAAAAAAATAGTAAATGAACCCCCCCCTTTATCACCCCCATAGGTAGGGACAATAATAAAATAAAGAAAATATTTTTTTTTTCCACTAGGGTTAGAACTAGGGTTAGGGGTAGGGTTAGGGTTAGGGTTAGAACTAGGGTTAGCGTTAGAATTAGGCTATGTGCACACGGTGCGGATTTGGCTACGGATCCGCAGCGGATTGGCCGCTGCGGATTCGTAGCAGTGTTCCATCAGGTATACAGTACCATGTAAACCTATGGAAAACCAAATCAGCTGTGCCCATGGTGCGGAAAATACCGCGCGGAAATGCTGCGTTGTATTTTCCGCAGCATGTCAATTATTTGTGCTGATTTCACAGCATTTTACACCTGTTCCTCAATAGGAATCTGCAGGTGAAATCCGCATAAAAAACACTGGAAATCCGCGGTAAATCCGAAGGTAAAACGCAGTGCCTTTTACCTGCGGATTTTTCAAAAATGGTGCGGAAAAATCTCACACGAATCCGCAACGTGGGCACATAGCCTTAGGGTTGGAATTAGAGTTAGGGTTGGAATTAGGGCTAGGGTTGGAAATAGGGTTAAGAATAGGCTTGTGGTTAGGGTTAGGGGTGTGTTGGGGTTAAAGTTGGGGTTAGGGTAAGGGTTGGGATTAGGGTTAGGGTTGTGGTTAGGGGTGTGTTTGGGTTAGGGTTGTGATTAGGGTTATGGCTAGAGTAGGGATTAGGGTTAGGGGTGTGTTGGGGTTAGTGTTGGAGTTAGAATTGAGGGGTTTCCACTGTTTAGGCACATCAGGGGTCTCCAAACGCAACATGGCGCCACCATTGATTCCAGCCAATCTTGCGTTCAAAAAGCCAAATGGTGCTCCCTCCCTTCCGAGCCCTGACGTGCGCCCCAAACAGTGGTTTACCCCCACATATGGGGTACCAGCATACTCAGGACAAACTGGGCAACAATTATTGGGGTCCAATTTCTCCTGTTACCCTTGCGAAAATAAAAAATTGCTTGCTAAAACATAATTTTAGAGGAATGAAAAATTATTTTTTATTTTCACGGCTCTGCGTTACAAACTTCTGTGAAGCACTTGGGGGTTCAAAGTGCTCACCACACATCTGGATAAGTTGCTTGGGGGTCTAGTTTCTAAAATGGGGTCACTTGTGGGGGGTTTCTACTGTTTAGGCACATCAGGGGCTCTGCAAATGGAATGTGACGCCCGCAGACCACTCCATCAAAGTCTGCATTTCAAAACGTCACTACTTCCCTTCCGAGCCCCGACTTGTACCCAAACAGTGGTTTATCCCCACATGTGAGGTATCGGTGTACTCAGGAGAAACTGCCCAACAAATTTTAGGATCCATTTTATGCTGTTGCCCATGTGAAAATGAAAAAATTGAGGCTAAAATAATTTTTGTGTGAAAAAAAAGTACTTTTTCATTTTTACGGATCAATTTGTGAAGCACCTGGGGGTTTAAAGTGCTCACTATGCTTCTAGATAAGTTCCTTGGGGGGTCTAGTTTCCAAAATGGGGTCACTTGTGGGGGTGCTCCAATGTTTAGGCACACGGGGGCTCTCCAAACGCAACATGGTGTCCGCTAAAGATTGGAGCCAATTTTTCATTCAAAAAGTCAAATGGCGCTCCTTCCCTTCCGAGCCCTGCCATGCGCCCAAACAGTGGTTTACCCCCACATATGAGGTATCAGCGTACTCAGGACAAATTGGACAACAACGTTCGTTGTCCAGTTTCTCCTTTTACCCTTGGAAAAATAAAAAAATTGTTGCTAAAAGATCATTATTATGACTAAAAAGTTAAATGTTCATTTTTTCCTTCCGTGTTGCTTCTGCTGCTGTGAAACACCTGAAGGGTTAATAAACTACTTGAATGTGGTTTTGAGCACCTTGAGGGGTGCAGTTTTTAGAATGGTGTCACTTTTGGGTATTTTCTCTCATATAGACCCCTCAAAGTGACTTCAAATGTGAGGTGGTCCCTAAAAAAATGGTTTTGTAAATTTTGTTGTTAAAATGAGAAATCGTTGGTTAAATTTTAACCCTTATAACTTCCTAGCAAAAAAAAATTTTGTTTCCAAAATTGTGCTGATGTAAAGTAGACATGTGGGAAATGTTATTTATTAACTATTTTGTGTCACATAACTCTCTGGTTTAACGGAATAAAAATTCAAAATTTGAAAATTGCGAAATTTTCAAAATTTTCACCAAATTTCCGATTTTTTTTTTAAATAAACGCAAAAATTATCGGCCTATATTTACCACTAACATGAAGCCCAATATGTCACGAAAAAACAATCTCAGAATCGCTAGGATCCGTTGAAGCGTTCCTGAGTTATTACCTCATAAAGGGACACTGGTCAGAATTGCAAAAAATGGCCAGGTCATTAAGGTCAAAATAGGCTGGGTCATGAAGGGGTTAAAAATCGACGTGGGGTCCCAGCCATTTTTGACAACCAGCCAAGCTAAAGCAGACAGCTGGTCGCTGGTATTCTCAGGCTGGTAGGGGGCTATGGATATTGCCTCCCCCTCCCCCAGCCTTGTTAGCAGCCTGCAGCCGCCCAGAAAAGGCTCCAATTCTGGTGCTTTGCCCGGCTCCCCTCACTTGACTTGTGGCGGTGGCAAGTGGGATTCATATTTGTGGGGTTGATGTCACTTTTGTATTGTCCGGTGACATCAAGCCCATGGATTAGTAATGGAGAGGCGTCTATAAGACATCTGTCCATTACTAATCCTACAGTTATATGGTAAATAAACACATCCAGAATAAAGTCCTTTATTTGAAATAAAACACACACTTTTCCTTTATTATGTAACAATAACAAACACAGTTATCCTCACCTATTGCCTAATTTAATTGAATCGCTCGTCTACTGCAATAAAACAAAAATAAAAAGAACAACCATATCCCTCACCTGTTCGATGTTCTGTCCCATGCCATAATCCATGTCTGGGGATAAATAGGTGCCAAGGTGCGAACGTCCAGCCTGAGAACCACTAGTGGTGACGTCCTTGAGGTTACTGCCGGTCACTGAGGATGCATTTCCAGCCTGGCTGAACTGTGGTGATCTCAGCACCGTGAGAAAAAGTCAGTGAGTTCACCGCAGTTCAACGTGAGTTCACCATGCGAAATTGCTCTAGCACAAGCACGGGACAGTGATGAGAGCTGTCTTCAGCACCTGGCGCTGGGGAACAGCGCGAAAAGTACTGATTCCCGGTACCGGTTGACACATGTATTAAACACACAGACACGGATATCTCCGGTACTGTTTTTTCCAGTACCGGAAATATCAGGGCGTGTGAAAGAGTGTCATCGGCGTGCTCCAAAAATATTTTCAAGTCCCTACAGCTGCGTGTCTCGTGGCTGTTCGACAGCTGCAACGCATGCAGGGGTTGCGTTACAGCCGCGAGGCATGCATGCGCGGGGACTGTAACAAATTATTCGAGCACAAGTCATTCGGTTAGCACCCGCGCATGCTCATATAACACCTTACGTCCGGTAGAGGAGTGTTTCACTGCTTTAATATTGATGACCTCTCCTTAGGATGTAAGACAGCCGGATGTAAACCTTCGCTGTGCTGAACACCACAATCCTGTCAACTGTATAGTGGTCTTGTCGAGGGTACTCCTATTCATTGACAGGTGGTTGTCTGTGATCTCATAAACGTAATGATCGGTCATATCGATGATTTATCGTACGGATAGATCATTAGTATCTTAGTAGCAACAGACTCCTTTAAACATTGGAGAAAACTCTTAATTTGTACCCGCGGGATAGCAAAAGATGGTCACAGTTTTGTCGCAGTCCAAGCAAATTTAAAAAACTGTGTAATAAATCTTATCAGTCAAATATTCTTCTTGCTCCACTTATGAGCCTCCACTTTTTCATTCTCTGTGCCTCCTGAACTCCTCATTCTTCTGGTAAAAAAGGCAGACTGCCTGGTCAGTTTATAGCTGCTTATTGAAGTCTATGGAGAGGAGATGGAGAGGAGGAGCAGAGTGAGAGACACTCAGACCTGTGCTCCTGCTTTCTAGTAAGGGTTTATCTCACCCAAGCTCTGGATTCATGTCTACACTGCTCAGTACTGCTGTTTGTCACCTTCCATGCTGCTGCTTTTGAACATGTACTACATATGGGCAGGAGAGCAGGAATCCCTCGTGACTGTGTATGCAGTGTATGGGAGACATCGTAGCAGATAGTCTGCACCTAATAGCTCAGAGAGAACTGAAAAGTAGAGAGAACAGAAGGGAAAACTGGTGAAAAATGCAGAATAGTCATAGAAAGGCCAGAAATAGTGTTATTCCT
This sequence comes from Ranitomeya variabilis, assembly GCF_051348905.1. Taxonomy (NCBI): domain Eukaryota; kingdom Metazoa; phylum Chordata; class Amphibia; order Anura; family Dendrobatidae; genus Ranitomeya; species Ranitomeya variabilis. Next base: position 652,410,137 of record NC_135236.1, read on the forward strand.
CATCTACACAGATGACCGCTTATTCTGATTATTTCACCTGCAATGATAGGAACACTTAAAGGACACTGAGGTAATAAATGAACATCTTGGTCAACAGGGAGATTACAATGGGCTAGCAAACACTGTTTCTTTTTAATGGGAATGCTATTTACAGCTGCCAGAGATGAAAGTAGATTGACTAGGATTTTTTTTATGACTATTTAACAGCTTCCAGAAGGTGAAGGAAATTGACTGGGAGCTTACTTAGTATTTTATTTACAGCTGCCAGAAATGGAAGGAGATTGACTAGGAATTTACTATGGGCAATCGACAATATTAACAGCTGTCAGAAGGTGAAGGAGACTGATTGGGTGCTTACTTAGTGAATTCCTAGTCAATCTAAGGCAGCTGTAAATAAAATACTATGGACTATGTTAGCAGCTACCAGAAGGTGAGGGAGACTGACTGGGAGCTCACTTAGTATTTTATCTACATATGCCAGAGATGGAAAGACATTGAGTAGGATTTTTTTTTTTTATGAGCAGTCAGCTGCCAGATGGGGAAGGAGACTAATAGATGGGGATTATTATTATTATTTTTTAAGAGGTATTTTACTATTGGGCCATGATCACTTTACATTTTACCGTGACCTTGCGGGGCCATATGTTGTCCCTCTAGACCCTGCAGGGTTATGTAGTTTTAGGGTATGTTCACACGTTCCTGATTTCAATCCTTTTTTTTTTCAGGTCAAAAACCGCAGCTCTTGGCAGAAAACGCAGGTGCGTTTTTGGTGCGTTTTTGATGCGGTTTTTAGTGCGGTTTTTTATGCAGTTTTCTCTGCAGATTGTCTGTGTTTGACACAAATAAAGCTTTAACTGCAGTGGGGGAAAAAAAAAAAGAAATGATGTCATTTCCTTGTCCAACCCTTTTCTTCTTCCATCCTCCATTTTGGGACTAAACACCAAAATGAGTGGACGTGTTTTGAATGACAGCGCTCCGCAGAGTGCTGAGCGTAGGCCAGATCACAGCCCGCGGATCCAGCTCTATCCAGCTATTTAAGTCTACGTTCACATTTGCGGTCTGCGCCGCAGCGTCGGGCACCGCAGCGTCGGGCGCTGCAGCGTCGCCGCATGCGTCATGCGCCCCTATATTTAACATGGGGGCGCATGGACATGCGTCGCACTTGCGTTTTGCGCCGCATGCGTCACTGCAGCGCACGCATCCGGGCGCAGAGGACGCAGCAAGTTGCATTTTTGCTGCGTCCAAAATCAATCAAAAAAAGGACGCATGCGGCGCAAAACGCAGCGTTGTGCATGCGTTTTGCTGCATTTTTGTTTGCGTTGTGTGTTGCGGCGCCGACGCTGCGGCGCACAACGCAAATGTGAACATAGCCTAAGTGCCACGTATTTAAGTGCCACGTATCACGTATTTAAGTGCCACGTATTTCAGTGCCACGTATTTCAGTGCCACGTATCACGTATTTCAGTGCCACGTATTTCAGTGCCACGTATTTCAGTGCCACGTATTTCAGTGCCACGTATTTCAGTGCCACGTATCACGTATTTCAGTGCCACGTGCCACGTATTTCAGTGCCACGTATTTAAGTGCCACGTATCACGTATTTCAGTGCCACGTATTTAAGTGCCACGTATCACGTATTTCAGTGCCACGTATTTCAGTGCCACGTATCACGTATTTCAGTGCCACGTATTTAAGTGCCACGTATCACATATTTAAGTGACACGTATCACGTATAAGTGCCACGTGTCACGTATTTAATTGCCACGTATTTAAGTGCCACGTATCCCACGAAGATCTTCCATGGAGAACAGACACATCCAGAGATATGTCTGCTCTCCACGGCTGCAGCAACACACTGACAGGAGCCATAGTTCCTGTCGGTGTGTCACTGCGCATGCGCGAGCGAGTTTACCGGCGGTCATTGACCCCGGCACTCTCGCTTAACGGCAGTGCTGCGTGGGAAAGTTCAACGCAGCTGTACTGCCGTTAACCGAGACGCCGGAGTCATTGAACTCCGGAACAGTACGCGATACACTGCTAGGAGCTTCGCTCCTGGCAGTGTATCGCCGGAGAGCAGCCGATCGGCATGGGACACTCGTTTTATGGATTCTGCGGACAGGGAGTATGAATTTGATTTTTTATTTTGTGATTTTTTCCTGGAGGATCAAGGGCTTCGCCTACAAGTGTGCTGTTGGTGAGTATATACTCTGTGTTATATGTTGTATGTACTGTACTGTGTGTCATGTATGTGTATTGTGTGTGTTTTGTGTAACTTTACAACTGTGCTAAGTCGCCGGACACAGGGACAACTCTCCCATCCTAATACCTAATACTTAGCACAATGGTGGCACTAGCGTCGCATGGGGACACGCACACACACACGCACGCACACACACACACACACACACACACATACACACACACACATACCAAATCAATCAAACGGCCGACACGATCCCCATGCGACGGTACGCCTCGATGTCTCTCCGCCCAAGCACTTCCGCCCACGCACTTCCGGCCGCTTCCCCGCACTTCCGGCTGCAGCGGTTCTGCACCACAAACCGCAATAAAACCCGCAGATATATTTTTGATCTGCGGGTTTTACTGCGGGTTTGACCTCACAATGGAGGTCTATGGGTGCAGAACCGCTGCTGTTTCGGGCAAAGAAGTGACATGCTCCTTCTTTTTTCCCGCAGCTATTCAGCGCGGCTTTTTTTTTAAATTCAGGATCATGTGCACAGTGGTTCCTGTTTTCCATAGGGTACATTGTACTGTACCCTGCATGGAAAAAAGCTGCGGAACCGCAGCGGCAAAACCGCTGCGGTTCCGCAGTAAAAAACGCACTGTGTGAACATGGCCTTAAGTATTTTTTTTACCACTTCTGTAGCGTGTCCCATCATGACATCCTCTAAAGTTACTCCCTCCATTTTGCTGGAGGAAGATGTCACCCATAGCCATATATAATTTTTTTTTTATTTTTTTTTCCCTGATAACAGCGTTATTGATCTGTTTGTTTCTCCACATCGCAGCTTGGGTCGAAGAGCGGCTGCAATCTTAAAGTATTTTCCCATAAAGTGAGTAAGACACTGCCGCACTCTCAGGTCCCAGAAGCGACGTCAGCGAAAGCCATTTCTTTCTTGGAGCCTTCAATCAGATACAAGGAGGCACTAATTGCTTGCTGGAGGGCAGTGTTTAGACTCTTTCCAACCAGTAGATTTTTGTGATTTATCATTTTTCTTTTTCTACGAGGAGAAACTGAAGAAGTGATTAAATTTTTTTTTCTTTTTTTCCACTTTCAAGACGCGAGCAGCTGAGACTGTGCAGATAAATGTCCGCAAATCAGATTTACCGCCCAGTTTTTTTGTGAGCGATGCCGGTTTCCCCCCCAGCTGTCGTATTCCAGACGGCTGCACTGGGATCAAGCTGCAGGCGATGGGTAGTAACCGCGAGGAACGCGTTAGTGCACAGACTGGGAACAAAACATATATTTTTTTTTTTTAAATCTTTGGGAATGATGATGGCCTTGAAACCTGCGCTTATTCTGGAGCTAGAACGCTGATCCTGCATTAACGATCTCCTTGAGACGACTAACTGCAGTGGGTCCAAAAATTCGGCTGCTCCCATGGCTAACAACCTAGTGCAAAGTTTCATTATAGAAGACCCATCATCATCTCTCCTCTCCTCTCCTGTCCGCCTTGTTAAATTTTCAACATTTCCGGTAAAAGAACAATTCTTCGTCATCTTTTTATTTAGACCTCATCATTGTATCATCTCTGTTATTCCTCCTGAAAACGTGTGAAGAAATGGACAACCGGGTCTTAAATGGCGTGACCCTACACAGTCTGACAACATGTTATCATCGCAGGGATATTCAGTTATTAGGGGGCAAAGAAGAACGGGAAGAGGTTGAGTGAGGTGACCGTGGGATCAAAACGCGGTTGTTCACAGGTGAACCGCAGTGCTGACCAAGATTGCAGACATTGTTCGAGGCGTGAGGATGATTTTGCTGCAGCGTTCCCCGGGTTTAGGATCTGCGGGCGGCGGGTCTTACACTCGCGGTAGTGCCGACAATCAGGATGACAGAAGGCTTATTTATTTCCCGCTCCCTGATAAATAATTTCATACGCTTTGGCAGCTCCATCAATATAGGAATCTTCATGCTAAATTTGAACAGCTGTTCTTTTTTTTTTTTTCTTTTTTCTTAGCAATCAGAGTAAATTATTTAGCTGCGCTCTGTCTGCCAGAACCCTAATTGCCTCCCTGAGAGCCTCTTTATTTTTCCACAGACCTCCCGTCTGTTCCGTCCCCAAAGATCGCGCGTCGGTAGAACAGTATCGGCTTCACTTTGTTGCCCTTTGGTTGCACGTTGCCCTTCATCGCTGATTAGAATCTTAATGGGACACTCGGTGCTTAAGTGATAATTGCAACCTGTTGGACCCATAAACACCTCGTCTATCACACTTAAAGGCAATAAAGCCTGCCGAAACGATCTAATTTTGGGATTTGTGGAGATCTTAAGCATACTCTGCAGGATTACATATACTGCATGAATATTCTATTAAACTTTTTTTTTCCCGCAGATTAGACTTGTTTTAAAAAAATAAATGTGAAGACTAAACTTAAATCTTTTGCAGCATTACCTCCGCTTTCTCGTCTGCCTAGATCAGTGACGGCGAACCTTTCAGAGACCGAGTGCCTAAACTGCAACCCAAAACCCACTTATTTATCGCAAAGTGCCAACACGGCAATTTAACCTGAATAAAGAGGTTTTAGTTTAGAAAAAACAACTCATGCAGAAAGCGGTCGGGGGCAACAGAGAGCAGCCACAGTCAGGAGCAGGGGTACCAGACTGCAGATGTAAAGGAATATGCTTCATGTCCTGGTATATGCTCCCACATCCTTGTATATGCTCCCCTAAACCATGTATATACTCCCCCAATCTATGTATATGCTCCCCCATACTTGTATATGCTCCCCCATCCTGGTATGTGCCCTTCATCCTGGTACATGCTCCCCCATCCTGGTACGTGCCCTTCATCCTGGTACATGTTCCCCCATCCTGGTACATGTTCCCCCATCCTGGTACATGTTCCCCCATCCTGGTACATGTTCCCCCATCCTGGTACATGTTCCCCCATCCTGGTACATGTTCCCCCATCCTGGTACATGTTCCCCCATCCTGGTACATGTTCCCCCATCCTGGTACATACTCCTCCATCCTGGTACATATTCCCCCATCCTGGTACATGCTCCCCCATCCTGGTACATGCTCCTCCATCCTGGTACATGCTCCCCCATCCTGGTACATGCTCCTCCATCCTGGTATGTGCCCTTCATCCTGGTACATGCTCCCCCATCCTGGTACATGCTCCCCCATCCTGGTACATGTTCCCCCATCCTGGTACATACTCCTCCATCCTGGTATGTGCCCTTCATCCTGGTACATGCTCCCCCATCCTGGTACATGCTCCCCCATCCTGGTACATGTTCCCCCATCCTGGTACATACTCCTCCATCCTGGTATGTGCCCTTCATCCTGGTACATGCTCCCCCATCCTGGTACATGCTCCCCCATCCTGGTACATGCTCCCCCATCCTGGTACATGCTCCCCCATCCTGGTACATTTTCCCCCATCCTGGTACATTTTCCCCCATCCTGGTACATTTTCCCCCATCCTGGTACATGCTCCTCCATCCTGGTACATGCTCCTCCATCCTGGTACATGCTCCTCCATCCTGGTACATGCTCCTCCATCCTGGTACATGCTCCTCCATCCTGGTACATGCTCCTCCATCCTGGTACATGCTCCTCCATCCTGGTACATGCTCCTCCATCCTGGTACATGCTCCTCCATCCTGTTACATTCTCCCCCATCCTAGTATATGTCCCCCATCCTAGTATATTTCCCCCATCCTGCTGGTGCCACTGATCAATGTGTAGAAAGGAAAAAAAACACTAAAGACTGCTGCTCATCTTCCTTCCTTCCTTTCCCCCATCGCGTTGTGTTCAGAAGCCAGCAGCTGATTTCAGTGTCCAAGCGACCATGTCCATGACTTCACTGCCATGCGCCCAGTCCTATGTACGCCGACGTCAGCTGCTGGCCTCTGACCTCGGCGCACAGACCCGGCAAGTTCGTGCGCTGCAATACGCTTTAGCTCGATATGTGTCTGAGGACGCTGATCCTGCTGAAGGTAAGGGCTGGCGTCATGGGGTTCCTCACCCGCCGGCCCCTGTCTACTGATGCTGAACGGTGATGGCATGTGTGCCCACAGGGAGGGCTACGCTAGCCAAAGGTTCGCGACCAATGGTCTAGATAATCCTCATAGATTAGCAATTCATGCTGTGTAATCTGCACCACAATAAGGATTGATCAGTTTACTCCAAACCCCATTTTGTGTTGTTGAAGGCCAACTTGCTGATCCGTGGTGGTAGAAGAGAGAATTGGGAACTGCCAGAGTTAACGGAGTACATTGTTCGGCTTCCTATAGACAATGGAGCGTGGTGCAAATGTGGCATTTTGGAGCTGTCCTTAGAGCCCTACAAGAATTGCTGTCCTCAGAGTTCTCCATGGATCGCTGTACACCAGATCCCCTCCTTGAATTTTTGTCCACCAGAGCCCTCCACGAATTGCTGTTCTTCAGAGCCCAAAATTAATCGCTGTCCTGCAAAGCCGAACATGAATACGTTTTCCAGAGCTCTCCAAGAAACGCTGTCCTCCAGAGACCTCTAAAAAAAAAAAAAGAACACTGTCCTCCGGAGTCCTACAAAAAACGCTGTCCAGAAGAGGCCATCTATGAATAACTGTCTACCAGAGGCCATCCATGAATTTTGGTCCTCCAGCACCCTTCAATAAAGAGTCCTACTATAAACCTTGTGCACCAGAGGCCATCCATGAAACACTGTCTCTAGCGCCCTACCAAAAAAAAAGCTTTCCTCCAGAGTCCTACGAGAAGCACTGTCCACACAAGTGGCCATCTATAAATTGTTGTTCACCAGAGACCTTTATGAAACACTATCTACCAGATCCTTCTGTGAGACAGAATGGGTAAATGTGGCACGAGCTCCTAACAATCTTTTTTTGTGGTGACACTAGAAGACCTTGTACCAGGACTTTCACTCTTCAATGGATGAATGTATTTTTACACAAGCTTGTCAGCTCATTTCTATGATGGCAGAATCGGGAAATCTAAAATTAAGAAACATTTTTTGGACCTTCCTAAAAACTGCTCCTGGTCATTATTCGTCATTTTTACAATTAAGCTTTTTAAAGGAGAACTTCTATGGGAAGACGCAGTCTTCTGCAGGTCCTCCCGTTGGGCCAAGTCTTACATGCCATCATCTTCTCGTTGGCTGGTGGTGCTCATGAACAAGACACCAACCCTTCTGATCAATATGCGTGTTCTCTACAAGAGCTTTGAGATGGGACATTGTGAACCAGAAGTCTCATTTTATTAAACCGCAGTCTGAAAACATTTAGGAACAACAAAAAACTGACTGGCACATCCAAACTAGTGTGAATAGGTGCATACCAGGAGCAGCTAACTCCATGTACAATATACAAAAAAAGATGGCACTGTATCGTGATAAAGCATGTCAATGTGAAATACATGAATATATGAATAGCAATACGGCTTTTGAATATTAGAAAAAAATGAATGAGACGCTTTGCACAAAATTTGGCCAAATAATGCCTGCCCATCAACCAACGTCAAGGTGGTCCCATAAGACTGATGGGTCCCTAACCAGTGTGAATACCTCTCTTAGGCTGATGTCTGAATTCCTGGGTGAATGTGGACACCTCTCTCAGTAAAGCCAGCGTTTATGGGTAGGTAGGAACCTGCAGTAATTAAAATCACCACATGGTGAAGGGTGGAGTGCACGGTCAGTAAGCTAACATTGAAACAACAAAAAACTGACTGGCACATCCAAACTAGTGTGAATAATTTCATACCAGGAGCAGCCCCCTCCATATACAATATACAGTGAGGAAAAAAGTATTTAGTCAGCCACCAATTGTGCAAGTTCTCCCACTTAAAAAGATGAGAGAGGCCTGTAATTGACATCATAGGTAGACCACAACTATGAGAGTCAAAATGAGAAAACAAATCCAGAAAATCACTTTGTCTGATTTGGCAAGATTTGTTTTGCAAATTATGGTGGAAAATAAGTATTTGGTCATTAACAAAAGTTCATCTCAATATTTTGTTATCCTTTGTTGGCAATGACAGAGGTCAAACGTTTTATGTAAGTCTTCACAAGGTTGCCACACACTGTTGGTGGTATGTTGGCCCATTCCTCCATGCAGATCTCCTCTAGAGTAGTGATGTTTTGGGCCTGTCGATGGGCAGCACAGACTTTCAACTGCCTCCAAAAGTTTTCTATTTGGTTGAGATCTGGAGACTGGCTAGGCCACTCCAGGACCTTCATATGCTTCTTACGAAGCCACTCCTTCATTGCCCTGGTGTGCCCTGGTGGTGTGCTTGGGATCATTATCATGCTGAAAGACCCATCTATCTTTCATCTTCAGTGCCCTTGCTGATGGAAGGAGTTTTGCACTCAAATTTTCACGATACATGGCCCCATTCATTCTTTCATGTACACGGATCAGTCGTCCTGGTCCCTTTGCAGAGAAACAGCCCCAATGCATGATGTTGCCACCCCCATGCTTCACAGTAGGTATGGTGCTCTTTGGATGTAACTCTGCATTCTGTCTCCTCCAAACACGACGAGTTTTGTTTCTACCAAACTGTTTGACTTGGGTTTTTCATCAGATCATATGACATTCTCCCAATACTCTTCTGGATAATCCAAATGCTCTCTAGCAAAGTTCAGACGGTCCCGGACATGTACTGGCTTAAGCAGGGGGACACGTCTGACACGCAGGATCTGAGTCCCTGGCAGCGTAGTGTGTTACTGATGGTAGCCTTTGTTACGGTGGTCCCGGCTCTATGCAGGTCATTCACTAGGTCTCCGCATGTGGTTGTGGAATTTTTGCTCACCGTTCTTGTGATCATTTTGACCCCACGGGATGAGATCTTGCGTGGAGCCCCAGATCGAGGGAGATTCAGTGGTCTTGTATGTCTTCCATTTTCTTATTATTGCTCCCACAGTTGATTTCATCACGCCAAGCTGCTTGCCTATTGCAGATTCAGTCTTCCCAGCCTGGTGAAGGGCTACAATTTTGTTTCTGGTGTCCTTCAACAGCTCTTTGGTCCTCACCATAGTGGAGTTTGGAGTGTGACTGTTTGAGGTTGTGGACAGGTGTCTTTTATACTGATAACAAGTTCAAACAGGTGCGGTTACTACAGGCAATGAATGGAGGACAGAGGAGCCCCTTAAAGAAGAAGTTACAGGTCTGTGAGAGCCAGAAATCTTGCATTCTGTTAGGTGACCAAATACTTATTTTCCACCATAATTTGCAAAATAAATCTTGCCAAATCAGACAAGGTGATTTTCTGGATTTGTTTTCTCATTTTGACTCTCATAGTTGTGGTCTACCTATGATGTCAATTACAGGCCTCGCTCATCTTTTTAAGTGGGAGAACTTGCACTGACTAAATACTTTTTTTCCTCGCTGTACAAAAAAAGTTGCACTCTGTCGTGCTAAAGCATATCAGTGTGAAATATATGAAATATGAATAGCAATACAGCTTTTGATTATTAGGAATACATTAAATGAATGAGACGCTTTGCACAAAATTTTGACCCATCAGTCTTATGGGACCACCTTGACGTTGGTTGATGGGCAGACATTATTTGGCCAAATTTTGTGCAACCTTTTTTTTTTGTATATTGAAAACATTTAGTATTCTGGCAATTTCTTAGTTGAGTGTTGCTTTAAAAACAATCAGGTAGATTACATTTTTTTGACTCCTACCTTCCAGAAACCATTGCATTAATGTTCCTGTACCTCATTATTTTGCTCCATTTTGACGCTATGGCGCTGTAAGAATCCTTGGCAAAATGCATCTATCTGATCTCTCCGCTCCCCGCCGAGACCACTCTTTGCCATGTCTATTCCTTGAAAGCCACACACAGTTGCTAAATTATTAAAACTGTAAAGCTTTAATGTCGGCCACGGTGCCCCGGAGGACTGCAAGGGAAAAAAGTTAAAACAGTTGTGTTTTTTTTCTTTTCTTTTAAAGCACTAGAGGAAAGAAACATTATTTTGCAGGGAGTCATGTCAGCGATCCGCGGCGGCAAAAGTTTGCATTATAAATAATGACAAACCCCTACAGAAGAGAAACGGTATGATTTACAGAGACCACTGTGCCGTAAATCCCACTAGCAGTGCCAGCTGGTGTAGCTAGGGGGCACGGCTTCAGCTGCTGCAGTACTGCTTTAGTGAAGAGGAGGGCAAGCTTTAAATTATATTTTTTTGACACTATATAATAAGTTCTGATTGGTTATTGAAATTTTGCCTTCTTGATATGCATGTTGTAGGAATAGATACCCCGATTCCAGCGATATGTCACTTGTTGGTCTGCTTGGTGTAGTTTTGATAGAATCCCAGTTTTCTCTGCTGCAGATCTAGCAGAGCTCGAATGCTGAGCTGTCTATAACTCCGCCCACACCACTCATTGACTGCTTTTTGTCTACAATTTTTATTGGCAGAAAGCTGCCAATAGGTGTTGGGGGCGTGGTTGGACCAGGAGTGACCTAGTCCTGTAGTGATAATCTCCTGCTGATAAAACACTAATTTTATTGATACAGCAACACAGAACAGTAAGTGACACATCGCTGGAATCAGGCTCTCTGCCCCTACATCATGCTGATCTTGGATTACATAAGAAAACCTGCTGACCACGTCTCTTTAGCTAAACGATGTCATGAAGGGCTTTTTGTCTACTACAGATGTCACCAATGTCATCTTCAATGATTGAGCCTTCGTACTGGATTTCCCGGTATAGATTTTTGATGACACACGTAATCCGAATATCTCTCTGTCTTCTCCATTTTAGAGCATCTGAAAAAACGCCTGGAGGATTACATGGTGAATTTTCCTAAAGTAAGAATAGTCCGCACCAAGAAGAGAGAAGGTCTGATTCGCACGCGTATGTTAGGAGCATCTACGGCCATCGGAGAAGTCATCACTTTTCTGGACTCGCACTGCGAGACCAATGTGAACTGGCTTCCTCCACTGCTGGGTAAGCGCACCCCCGATACTGCTCCCCCCCGCCGCCGCGTCCATGTACATCATTAGTCAGTGCAATTACTTTACTCAGAGCATCCTACACAGCCACGACTTTTCCCTACTACAAAGTCCTATTTGTGCCTTCCCTCCTGTGCATCCTCATAGCAACCGTTCTCCGGAGGACTGGCATTTGTCACTTCTTCTCTAGTTTTGGCGGAGTGTCTGACCTAAATCTCCTACTACAAGGGAGATTATGTACAAGCGGCTCGTTCCGTGTTTGCTGTAATTACAGCTTATCTGCAGCGGCTTCCAACAAAGTTTTTAGATTTGTCTAAATTGGAATTCTGTTTTCTTCCCGCAGATCGTATCGCCCAGAACCGCAAGACAATCGTGTGCCCGATGATTGATGTCATCGACCACGACAACTTTGCATACGGAACACAAGCTGGAGACGCCATGCGGGGGGCCTTTGACTGGGAGATGTTTTACAAACGCATCCCGATTCCTTCAGAACTGCAGAAGTCCGATCCCAGTGAACCTTTCGAGTGAGTTCCGATGGTCTTGAATCCCATGTCTAGCCATCCACACCAAGCCCCGTATCTCATTGATGCCAATCTCTATCCCATTTATAAAGAACACCTACCCTCTTTCAGGCAAAGTTTCAGCAAGAAGGGCAGCTTGCCAAATACGAACAGTGGTCGCCATGTGACCATGTACTTGCGAGTCATGCGTTGACCAGGTTCATGTACTTGAGGTCATGTAACAACTTCTCAAACCGGCTAGCAGTGGAAACTCTCTTTAAGTGAAAGTGTGCCTTCATAGACAATTTCATTTTATTTCAGGTTAAAGAGGATATGTCACTCGCTCCAAAACTCAAATTAAATACCTAATAAAAATCCCGCAGCTACCCTGATTCTGCTGCTCTTTTCCGTTTTTCTCTGCGTCACTCCATTGCAGGAATATTCATATTTGTTTCTTCTGGAGCGCAGAATGTGAAATCTCTGCTTATATTTGAACTACAAATTCTTCTCCGGATGCGTGCTCCTTAACCTGTCCCTCCCATCCAAATGCTACCAATCACAGCTCAGCAGCTGATCTAGCAGTCTTGGGCGCTGTCCAACTGTGATTGGCAAAGTCTGGGAAGGAGGTGTGTAAGTGCACAACTCCAGATAAGACTCTCTGAATGCCCAGTTGAAGTGCAAGCAGAGATTTCACATAGTGCACTCCCAAAGGAACAAATATGAATATATCTGCAATGGAGTGACGCAGCACAAAACTGAAAAGAGCGACAGAATCACGGATTTTTACATATTAAAAATGGTCATCATTTAAAGGGAACCAAATGCCACCACCTTGATCTGGCTGTCATCTGCTGACTCTTGTTATACACCCCCAAAAATACAATTTTAATTTATCCTGTGCTGTATATAAATGACGATGGTCTGATCTGATGGGCGACCTCTCTGCGCCGTCTGTGCCTCCTCTCGGTGCCGTCTGCGCCTCCTCTCTGTGCCGTCTGCGCCTCCTCTCGGCGCCGTCTGCGCCTCCTCTCGGCGTCGTCTGCGCCTCCTCTCGGCGCCGTCTGCGCCTCCTCTCGGCGCCGTCTGCGCCTCCTCTCGGCGCCGTCTGCGCCTCCTCTCGGCCCCGTCTGCGCCTCCTCTCGGCCCCGTCTGCGCCTCCTCTCGGCCCCGTCTGCGCCTCCTCTCGGCCCCGTCTGCGCCTCCTCTCGGCCCCGTCTGCGCCTCCTCTCGGCCCCGTCTGCGCCTCCTCTCGGCCCCGTCTGCGCCTCCTCTCGGCCCCGTCTGCGCCTCCTCTCGGCCCCGTCTGCGCCTCCTCTCGGCGTCGTCTGCGCCTCCTCTCGGCGCCGTCTGCGCCTCCTCTCGGCGCCGTCTGCGCCTCCTCTCGGCCCCGTCTGCGCCTCCTCTCGGCCCCGTCTGCGCCTCCTCTCGGCCCCGTCTGCGCCTCCTCTCGGCCCCGTCTGCGCCTCCTCTCGGCCCCGTCTGCGCCTCCTCTCGGCCCCGTCTGCGCCTCCTCTCGGCCCCGTCTGCGCCTCCTCTCGGCCCCGTCTGCGCCTCCTCTCGGCCCCGTCTGCGCCTCCTCTCGGCCCCGTCTGCGCCTCCTCTCGGCCCCGTCTGCGCCTCCTCTCGGCCCCGTCTGCGCCTCCTCTCGGCCCCGTCTGCGCCTCCTCTCGGCCCCGTCTGCGCCTCCTCTCGGCCCCGTCTGCGCCTCCTCTCGGCCCCGTCTGCGCCTCCTCTCGGCCCCGTCTGCGCCTCCTCTCGGCTCCGTCTGCGCCTCCTCTCGGCCCCCAATCAGCACAACTTTACTCTATTAGCCGAAGGTGGAACTGATGAGCAGATTAACCTTTATTGAAAATCTTGGTGGTTCTCCAATGCGGGAGCCGTTCCTACAAAGTGACTTTCTATTCTGGCTCATTGAGGGGTGTCGTGGGCGAAGGCCCCCTGTCTATTGTGTCCATAGTAATACAATTCCTCCTTTTCTTTTTTACTTTCAATGCTTTTTCTTAAGAGAAAAAAAAAATTCCCTTTTGTGAATGTATTTCCAAGGTTGTTGCAATAATGGATCATTTATTACGGAACTCGGAGTTCTCGAAAAATTGCGCGTACCAATAAAGGTTGCTTAACGCTCCCCCCTTTAGTCCATTATATGATCGTGCAAGGCTTTTTGTGTCTGGTGGGTGAAGACACAGTTAATTTATTTCATTTTTTATTTTTTTACGCTTTTACAACTTTATTGCAGAAATTTCAGCTGCCATCAGAATGATAAGTATTAGTTGTGTCTTGTTACCAAGATACAGCATTGGAAATGAGACACAAAGAGCAAAAGCGCCGGCGGAGCCCGCGGAGGGGATTCAGCGGGAATTATTAGAACCCTTTTTAAAGGGCTTTCAAAGAAAATATTAAAAGGGTTTTTTTAAAAAATAATAATTATTATTATTATTGCGGTTTAGAGTACTGCAAGCTAAAATTTTTTGCCCAGCAACCCCAATATATGTAAATATTAAAGATTAATAGGGGCCATGCCCCTTATATAAGTGTCCATTCCCCCCTCCCATAGACATTGATGGGGGCCCTACGGCCAGAACCTGCACCGATTGGCAGAATGGGGCACTTTTATCCCCGTTACAACATGTAGTGGCAGGTTGTATGTGTTTCTATTCTAAAAAAATCTAGAAATTTAGAATCACCATCCTGATCACAGAATAAATAATTTTTCCCAGAAAGTGAGCATCGTAAAAATAGCAAAATTGCTTTTTTTTTTTTCCCTTTTTTTATTTCACCCCAGTTGGATTTTTTCATTATATTATATAGTACAATAAATGGTGTCTGTCAAAACAAGCCTTTGTAAAGATACCTTGAAGGAAAAAATATAAAGTTATCGCTCGTCGAAGCAGAAGAGGAAAATGTGGGCCCTGAGGAAGCCACAGTGTGTGGCGAAACCCGTTGGGCATCTAGTCCCTGCCTTTCTTTACTAGCCGTGCTGTTGTCCAGGATGTTTTGCCACATTTAGCGTGACACAGGTTTGAGTTAGTTGCTTGCGGCGTGTTCTGTCCTGCAATGCCCTGGACATGAGAAAAGAGACATAGCGAATCAGAAGAACTATACTACATTTCTATTTGGAGGTATTTGCTAATATTATTAGTACACCTACTACATATTGAGATAAGATCTTGGAGATGGGAATATCTCTTTAAGGTTACTTTAAAAAAAACCAAAAAAAAAACCACATAGACCTGCATAAATGTCTGCTTTCCCCTGTGCCTGCCATTGTCGGCCCTGCGCTTTGCAGCCGCTGTTGATGTCTTTATCTCACTTTCCGCGCGCTGACAAGGGCTGGCGGTTGCTTTATGACTAATTACCTGATTAGCATGGCCTTTGTTTCCTGACACAGCGTGATGGAGTGAAATATAGACGGGGAATATAGCGACACCGGCACTTACCGACGTCCTATTCTGTGCAGCTTGATTGAAAGAGTTCTTCACTTAAAGCATTGACTCTTTGGTTGCCTTCTGAGATGTTAGTATGTGGATATATACCGCCACATCATGCTGGAACCGCAGTACACATCTCATGACGCATCACTCTGACTCATGAGCATTGTTATCAGATCCAAGGACTCTACGGAGAGTGATCTTATATAAAGGAAGCAGAAATAATACATAGGAGCCATGTAACTCCTACCTTATCGGGCTGATACTAACAGCTTGGGGCCCCTGTGCAAGAAATGTGTTTGGGGCCCCTTCTTTTATGGCAATCAAGCTATAAATATATAGGACTGGTCATCGTCTGCCCCATCATTACGGTAGTAATTTTATAGCTAACAAACGAGGATCCCTTCCTGGTATATATGTCTCCCATCCTGATATAATGCGACTCATCCTCGTGTACATATATGTCTTCCATCCTGGTATATATGTCCCTCATCCTAATATAATGTGGCCCATCCTCATATATATGTGCCCCATCCTCATATGTACGTCCCCCATCCTGGTATAATGTGCCTAGTAGTCACAGCACTCCTTTTTCCCTCTTCCCAGTAGTTACAGCAGGCTTCCTCCCCTCTTCCCAGTAGTCATGGCCATTCTCCTCTGCTTTCCCCAGTAGTCACAACAGTTCTCTTCCCCGTAGTCATGGCCATTCTCCTCCCCTTTTCCCAGTGATCACAGGAGTGCCTTTCCCTTCTCGCTACTAGTCTGCCTCTCCTCTTCCCAGTAATCACAGCACTCCTTTTTCCTTCTTCCCAGTAGTCACAGCAGTCTTCCTCTCTTCTTCCCAGTAGTCACCGCACTCCTCTTCCCAGTAGTCACAACAGTTCTCCTCCCCTCTTCCCAGTAGTCACAGCCATTCTCGTCCACTTTTCCCATTAGCTACAACAGTCCCCTTCCCCTCTCCCCATTAGTCACAGCAGTTCTCCTTCCCTCTTTCCAGTAGTCACCGGATTTATCCCCTCTTTCCAGTAATGACAGCAGCCCTCTTCCCTGTTGCCATACCAGTCCTCCTTCCCTCTTCCCAGTAATCGCAGCAGTCCTCCCCCACTCTTCCCAACTGTCACCGGACTCATCCCATCTTCCCAGTAGTCACAGCAGTCCTCCCCTCTTCCCAGTTGTCACCAGACTCATCCCCTCTTCCCAGTAGTCACACAAGATCTCTACCCTCATCGCTACTGACCAGAGCTTGTATCTTAGCACCCTTCCTGAGAAGTCAGACTCTCACAGTTCATCCCTCCATCACAGCCAGGCCCCCCAGCCCTAGTAGTCACAGCAGGGCAGGTGTCCCTGCGCCATGTTAATAATCACAGTAAGGCTCGGCCCACGCTGTCTGCACGCTGGGTGATTAGTCTTAGATATGTGTGGGTCCCATCATAGCTGGCGTGGCTCACTTACAATTTTCCTATGCCATTTTGGTATATGAAGGGTCCCCGTTAACCCCAGCATTGCCAGAAGCAGTGAGTCGCTTCCCCAACGTGGAGACATAGGGGCTTCTGTGTAAGTGGATGGTGGGTGACAATAAATGCTGCATTGCTCATACATCACAGCCGACACATCCCTCCTAAATCGGGAGACATTATCAGGCTTATGTGTCGCGTGGAGACAAATGTTCCCTTCTTATTGCTTTCTTATGCAGAATTTCTTGTAAGCCGCTGCCTGTGGATGAGTCTTGGCACCATAAGTAAAGACAATGCCCCCCGTCTCGCGGCCTCCTGGCTCGGTAACCCGTAGCCGCACACATCTGCTGTAAGCTGCCCCAGAGCAGCGGGATTAATGGTTAAGACCATGGAGCAGAATCCGAGAATCCTCCAGACGTCGGCCGTAATACAAATGAAGTCCTGTCTGCGGCCGGTGTCGTCTCCATTACCTCTCGTCTCATTGCAGGTCTCCCGTCATGGCCGGTGGATTATTCGCTGTGGACAGAAAATGGTTCTGGGAGCTCGGAGGATACGACCCAGGATTGGAGATTTGGGGAGGAGAACAGTATGAAATTTCCTTCAAGGTCAGTTTGGGGCGAACATTTGCCTCCTCTCTGTGCCAAGGCAGGCACCTGTACAAAGAAGGAACCTGCCGCCGCCACGTGCCCAGATACCAGAGAAAGTTGCAGCCTGCGCCCCTTGTAATTAGTCACCCGCCGCGAGCCCCTTTGACGGGGCAGGAGCAAGTCTCCGAGAAACAGCTCCGTTTATTGTCCCGAAATTAAGATAAAGTGGTGCAGTCATCTGGAGCTGATAGATTAATAACGGAGCTGAAATCACAGGCACAAAGGGCTGGGAGGGGGCGGAAGGAATCTGGGAAGTGAAGGATAGAGCGGCGATGGGGGGAACTAAGCCCATTTATTTTCATGCTGAGCTCATTGCATTGCTCAGAATATCAAGATTGAGAATGTTAAATGTGAGATGAACGGCAGCCGGGGCCTGCGATGAATGTCTGCAGTGAGGCAAGGAAGGCCGACACAACCACTGCCGAGAGGGATGATGGTAAGGAAGCAATGAAGGCAAGACCCCGAGCGGCCTCTCCTGCAAAACGGGGTCTAATATTACTAATAGGTTCTCATATGCACACTATATACACTATGGAGAAAGGTATTAAGCCCCTCGTCCCTCAGGTGTATAACATATCTGGCCCCTCACCCCCCAGGTGTATAACATCCAGACCCTCGCCCCCTAGGTGTATAACATCCGGCCCCTTGACCCCCCAGGTGTATAACATCTGGCCCCTCACCCCCCCCACCCGGTGTATAACATCCGGCTCCTCAACCCCCAGGTGTATAACATGCGGCCCCTCACATCCCCCCCGGTGTATAACATCCAGCCCCTCGCCCCCAGGTGTATAACATGCGGCCTCTCACATCCCCCCCCCCCCCCCCGGTGTATGACATCCAGCCCCTCGCCCCCTAGGTGTATAACATCCGGCCCCTCGCCCCCTAGGTGTATAACATCCGGCCCCTCACATCCCCCCCCGGTGTATAACATCCAGACCCTCGCCCCCCAGGTGTATGACATGCAGCCCCTCACCCCCCAGGTGTATAACATGCGGCCCCTCGCCCCCCAGGTGTATAACATGCGGCCCCTCGCCCCCCAGGTGTATAACATGCGGCCCCTCGCCCCCCAGGTGTATAACATCCGGCCCCTCGCACCCAGGTGTATAACATCCGTACCCTCTCCTCACAGGTGTATAACCTCCAACCCCTTGCCACAGCCTCCCTCGGTGTATAACCTCCGGCCCATCGCCCCCCGGTGTATTGTCCCCTCGCCCCCCGGTGTAGGTGTATAACCTCTGGCCCTCCAGGTGTATGACATCCGTCCCCTCGCCCCCTCCCCCCCCCCGCCCAAGTGTACAACATCCGTCCCCTAGCCCCCCCCCCCCCGGAGTATAACATCGTCCATAGTGTATAACATATGGCCCCTCATACCAGGTATATCCCATCCGGCCCCTCACCGTTGTTGTATAGTATCTGGCTCCTCGGTGTAAAACATCCGGCCCCTTCCCCCCGTGTAGAATATCCGCCCCTCAGCGCCCCCCCCCCCCCCCCCCCCCGTGTAGAACATTTGGCCCCCCATCCTGTATAGAACATCCAGCTTCTTGCCCCCTGTATAATATCCGGCCCCTCATCCATCAGTTTGGGGAAGACCCTTTTTTGTTCCCTATGACAAGGTCTATAAAGACATGGTTGGGGGGAGTTTGGTGGTAGAACATGACCGGCCATACTGTGCTCAGACCTAAACCCCATCCAACACCTTCAGGATGAAGTAGAAGGAGATTGTGTGCCCGGCCTCTCCTCCAACATCAGGGTCTGACCTCACAAATGCTCTTCTGGATGAGGGGGCACCATAATTTACATGACATGATATTCTTTACCTAAAGTCCTCATTTCTTCCTCGGCCACTAAGGCAACATTTATAAATCGGTTCATACAACACAACGTCCTCTGCATTCAATGCTTCAGAAAGGGCCCATATTCCCGAAAAACCAGGCATTGGAGCTCTAATCTGTGATCCACTAAGGAGTGATTAAAAATGGGTGAATAACTTGGAGACTGCACATTAGAAACATGAAAAAAAAAGAATGCAGAGGATCTCGGGGTAGTAGGAATAGATCTCCATGAGCTTGGTGACATGATATCAATGGAAGAATATCATGTCCTGTGAATCGTGGCGATGGAGTACCGTGCTTGTTGTGCGATGGGAAAGCTAAAAAGTCCCAGACATCTCCAATATCTTGTAGAGATCCTTCCCAGGAGAGCGAGGGCCGTTATATCTGCAGAGGGGCTGACTCCATATTAATGGACAGGAGGTCATGAGAGCTCCTGGAGGTGTAGAGTGTAGGGTCCCAGTATGGCGACTGTGCGGTGTACCACTACTTACAGGTCCCAATGTTATGTCTGTATGGGGTGTACGGCTACCTGTAGGCTCTCGTGCACACACTGTGAGCTTAATGTCCACTAATAGTAGGATAACTGTGAATATCCGACCATTAACCATGTTTTTTTCCCCATAGGTGTGGATGTGCGGGGGCCGAATGGAAGATGCACCGTGCTCACGAGTCGGCCATATATACCGAAAATACGTCCCGTACAAGGTCCCCGCCGGTGTCAGCTTAGCGAGGGTAAGGCCTGTCTGCTCACACTTATTATATAGTGACTGCTCCGGATTTTCAGGGCAATGCAGCTGATTTTCCTAATTGGGTTCCTACCCCGATTGTTGTGGACCGGCAGCAATATCCGCCTCTCTGGGCGCTTACTTGGTTCTCTTCCCTGATCCCCCTCGGTCTAAGACCAACCCGGTTTCCTGCAATGTCGTTCCGTCCCACGTGACTGTAGCAGCGGTTACAGACCTCATCTCAGGAGGAGACTCGTACAGAAACTGCAAGTTATTTCTGGAAAGTGGCTTCTAGGGAATCCGATTTCCCCCTGTCTCTGTCTCAAGAGTGATCCCAAACCTAGTCCTGTATTGTAATACAGTGTGGGTCATGTCGTTATTACAACACTTGACGACGTGTAATAATCTTGTGTCTTAAGGAGCGCACTGCTGCTCTTCCCCAGACTTCCTGCCTTGACAGTGGCGGTGCGCTCCTTTTGATTGACAGCTAAGGTCTGAACTGAGCGCTCTGCCAGAAGTAGTTTTGCCTCTGCAGTATTGGTGAAGAGCCGGGGGACTGTAGCCGGTCATAGCCAGCAGTCCGGCTAGCTTTTAGAGCAGCGCTAACGCACAGAGCTTGTGAGTGGTGCTCATTCCTTGCCCTGGCGATGACCTATAACATGGAAAATCGATCTTTGAGATCACAGATGATTTTTAATAAGATGTAAGATGCAAAGTTGCTTCTTTTGTTTTTTTACAAGCACTTTTACCGTTTCTAAGAACTTACCCTTTAAAGGGGTGCAGTCTTGTTTACTACTCATTGCCTAGGTTACCGGCCACCTAGTCGCTTCCAAGCTCTTCTCTATGGAGCTTGCAAGTGCTGCTTAGGAACCCCCCTGAAGCTGTTGAGATCCAAAGTCCATGCTGCGATCAAGAGTGACCACAAACTCTACATTGGCCGTCATAAAGTCTGTGTTCACACGTTGCGGCCCCAGTGCAGTTTACGTGTGCAAAAATGTACTGTTTTGGCCTTTTTTTAAAAAAAAATAAATAAATAAAATGCAACGTGTGAACACCGCATATCCATTTCTGATCCAATTAAAGCTATAAGACCAAGTGGCAGCGGTGAGATCTCTGGAGGTTTGTGCCCCTGTGAATAGTGATCTCCAGCTGTACTCGAGCGCCATCTGGTGGACTGACTGTGAACTTCCATTCCAGTGTATTTACAGAGATCCTCTGCAGGAGATGAATACCACGGGGCACAATAAATTGCAAAAGATTTAACTTTTTTTTCCTGTAATTTTATCTTATTTATTCTCGATCTTCTTGCAGAATTTAAAGAGAGTGGCTGAAGTTTGGATGGACGAATACGCGGAGTATATCTACCAGAGGCGGCCGGATTACCGGCATCTGTCACCGGGCGATGTGGCTTCTCAGAAGGAGTTACGCGCCAAGCTAAACTGTCAGAATTTCAAGTGGTTCATGAACAAGGTGGCATGGGATTTGCCCAAATTCTACCCTCCCGTGGAACCTCCCGCCGCTGCCTGGGGAGAGGTAAAAGAGCCCGTACTCTGCTCCTGGCGATGAGACATTATTATGTGTATCATGGTGGTGTGAACATTGCACACTGTCAGGATTCACTAATCTGGAAATTTAATTGATTAATTCACCTCTGTATTATGTGTCCCTTTCTGACCACCTGTCGCCCTCTGCTGTCCAGATCCGGAACAAGAAATTTGGCTTGTGCGTAGATACCAAGCACGGGGCTATGGGGTCCGAGCTGCGCCTGGACACCTGCACTAAGGGACGCAAGATGGACGCATGGAGCAGCCAGCAGGTACACACGGCGCTTATTTACCCTCGCGCACGGAGAGTCCACCCCACCGTTATGTGATCAGGACCCTGAAATGTTCTGCCCTGCAGGTCTTCACCTTGGGATGGAGGGAGGACATCCGTCCTGGAGACCCCCTGCACACAAAGAAGGTTTGCTTAGATGCCGTATCGCACACAAGTCCCGTCACGCTCTTTGATTGCCATGGGATGAAGGGGAACCAACTGTGGAAGTATACACAGGTGAGGGTCTGCGGGCATTACACTAAAGGGGTCTCCCAACCTATAAAGTGGTGGAATATTGCCTTACTTTATGGTCAGTGGTGGTCCGACCTCTGGGACCTCCAACGACACTGATCCTAAGGGGCGTACAGTGTTTGTTTAGTATTTCCTTTAACCCCTTCCCGACCTGTGACACAGCGTATGCGTCATGAAAGTCGGTGCCTTCCCGACCTGTGACGCATATGCTGTGTCACAGAATGATCGCGTCCCTGCAGATCGGGTGAAGGGGTTAACTCCTATTTTACCCGATCTGCAGGGAGAGGGGGAGTGGTGCTTCAGCCCAGGGGGGGTGGCTTCACCCCCCCGTGGCTACGATCGCTCTGATTGGCTGTTGAAAGTGAAACTGCCAATCAGAGCGATTTGTAATATTTCACCTATGAAAATGGTGAAATATTACAATCCAGCCATGGCCGATGCTGCAATAGCATCTGCCATGGCTGGAGACCCCGATCTGCCCCCACCCCAGCCCACCGATCGCCCCCCCAGTCGTCCTTTTTGCCCCGATCTCCGTTCCGCTCCCCTCCTCCCTCCTGTCGGCTCCCCCGGTCCTCCTGTCCGCTCCCCAGGTCCTCCGATCCCCCCCCCGTGTTCCGGTCCCACCCCCCCATACTTACCTAGCTCCGATGTCCCTCCCGGTGTCCGGCCGTCTGCTTCATGGGCGCCGCCATCTTGGAAAATGGCGGGCGCATGCGCAGTACGCCCGCCGAATCTGCAAGCCGGCAGATTCGTTCCTGCACATTTTGGTCGCTGTGATAAGTTCTATCACAGCGATCAAAATAAAAAAAATAGTGAATAAATCACCCCCTTTATCACCCCCATAGGTAGGGATAATAATAAAATACAGAAAATATAATTATTTTTGTTTTTCCATTAGGGTTAGGGGTAGGGTTAGGGGTAGGGTTGCACTTAGGGTTGCACTTAGGGTTGCACTTAGGGCTAGGGTTGCACTTAGGGTTGCACTTAGGGCTAGGGTTGCACTTAGGGTTGCACTTAGGGTTGCACTTAGGGCTAGGGTTGCACTTAGGGTTGCACTTAGGGTTGCACTTAGGGCTAGGGTTGCACTTAGGGTTGCACTTAGGGTTGCACTTAGGGCTAGGGTTGCACTTAGGGTTGCACTTAGGGTTGCACTTAGGGTTGCACTTAGGGCTAGGGTTGCACTTAGGGTTGCACTTAGGGTTGCACTTAGGGTTGCACTTAGGGCTAGGGTTGCACTTAGGGTTGCACTTAGGGCTAGGGTTGCACTTAGGGTTGCACTTAGGGTTGCACTTAGGGTTGCACTTAGGGTTGCACTTAGGGCTAGGGTTGCACTTAGGGTTGCACTTAGGGTTGCACTTAGGGTTGCACTTAGGGTTGCACTTAGGGTTGCACTTAGGGCTAGGGTTGCACTTAGGGTTACACTTAGGGTTGCACTTAGGGTTGCACTTAGGGTTGCACTTAGGGTTGCACTTAGGGTTAGGGTTGCACTTAGGGTTGCACTTAGGGCTAGGGTTGCACTTAGGGTTGCACTTAGGGTTGCACTTAGGGTTGCACTTAGGGCTAGGGTTGCACTTAGGGTTGCACTTAGGGCTAGGGTTGCACTTAGGGTTGCACTTAGGGCTAGGGTTGCACTTAGGGTTGCACTTAGGGTTGCACTTAGGGCTAGGGTTGCACTTAGGGCTAGAATTAGGGTTAGAATTAGGGTTAGAATTAGGCTATGTGCACACGGTGCGGATTTGGCTGCGGATCCGCAGCGGATTGGTCGCTGCGGATTCGTATCAGTTTTCCATCACGTTTACAGTACCACGTAAACCTATGGAAAACCAAATCCGCTGTGCCCATGGTGCAGAAAATACAGCGCGGAAACGCTGCGTTGTATTTTCCGCAGCATGTCAATTCTTTGTGCAATTCCGCAGCGTTTTACACCTGCTCCATAATAGGAATCCGCAAGTGAAATCCACACAAAAAACACTGGAAATCCGCGGTAAATCCGCAGGTAAAGCGCAGTGCGTTTTACCTGCAGATTTTTCAAAAACTGCGGAAAAATCCACACAAATCCGCAACGTGAGCACATAGCCTTAGGGTTGGAATTAGGGGTAAGACTAGGGTTAGGGGTGTGTTGGGGTTAGGGTTGTGGTTAGGGTTGGGATTAGAGTTAGGGGTGTGTTGGGGTTAGTGTTGGAGTTAGAATTGAGGGGTTTCCACTTTTTAGGCACATCAGGGGGTCTCCAAACGCGACACGGCGCCACCATTGATTCCAGCCAATCTTGCGTTGAAAAAGTAAAATGGTGCTCTCTCCCTTCCGAGCCCCGACGTGTGCCCAAACAGTGCTTTACCCCCACATATGGGGTACCAGCGTACTCAGGAGAAACTGATCAACAACTTTTGGGGTCCAATTTCTCCTGTAACCCTTGGGAAAATAAAAAATTGCGGGCTAAAAAATTATTTTTGAGGAAAGAAAAATGATTTTTTATTTTCACGGCTCTGCGTTATAAACTTCTGTGAAGCACTTGGGGGTTCAAAGTGCTCACCACACATCTAGATAAGTTCCCTTGGGGGTTTAGTTTCCAAAATGGGGTCACTTGTGGGGAGTTTCTACTGTTTAGGCACATCAGGGGCTCTGCAAACGCAACGTGACGCCCGCAGAGCATTCCATCAAAGTCTACATTTCAAAACGTCACTACTTCACTTCCGAGCTCCGGCAAGTGCCCAAACAGTGGTTTACCCCCACATATGGGGTATCACCGTACTCAGGAGAAACTGGACAACAACTCTTGGGGTCAAATTTCTCCTGTTACCCTCGGGAAAATAAAAAAATCAGGGCTAAAAAAAATTTTTTGAGGAAAGAAAACGTATTTATTATTTTCACGGCTCTGTGTTATAAACTTCTGTGAAGCACTTAGAGGTTCAAAGTGCTCACCACACATCTAGATAAGTTCCCTTGGGGGTTTAGTTTCCAAAATGGGGTCACTTGTGGGGGGTTTCTACTGTTTAGGCACATCAGGGGCTCTGCAAAAGCAACGTGATGCCCGCAGAGCATTCCATCAAAGTCTGCATTTCAAAACATCACTACTTCACTTCCAAGTCCCGGCATGTGCCCAAACAGTGGTTTACCCCCACATATGGGGTATCAGCATACTCAGGAGAAACTGGACAACAAATCTTGGGGTCAAATTTCTCCTGTTACCCTTGGGAAAATAAAAAAATCAGGGCTAAAAAAATTTTTTTTGAGGAAAGAAAACGTATTTATTATTTTCACGGCTCTGCGTTATAAACTTCTGTGAAGCACTTAGGGGTTCAAAGTGCTCACCACACATCTAGATAAGTTCATTTGGGGGTCTAGTTTCCAAAATGGGGTCACTTGTGGGGGGTTTCTACTGTTTAGGCACATCAGGGGCTCTGCAAACGCAACGTGACGCCCGCAGAGCATTCCATCAAAGTCTGCATTTCAAAACGTCACTACTTCCCTTCCGAACCCCGACGTGTGCCCAAGCAGTGGTTTACCCCCACATATGGGGTATCAGCGTACTCAGGAGAAACTGGACAACAACTATTGGGGTCAAATTTCCCCTGTTACCCTTGGGAAAATAAAAAATTCAGGGCTAAAAAAAATTTTTTGAGAAAAGAAAAAATATTTTTTATTTTCATGGCTCTGCGTTATAAACTTCTGTGAAGCACTTGGGGGTTCAAAGTGCTCACCACACATCTAGATTAGTTCCTTGGGAGGTCTAGTTTCCAAAATGGGGTCACTTATGGGGAAGCTCCAATGTTTAGGCACACAGGGGCTCTCCAAACGCGACATGGTGTCCGCTAATGATTGGAGCTAATTTTCCATTCAAAAAGCCAAATGGCGTGCCTTCCCTTCCAAGCCCTGCCATGCACCCAAACAGTGGTTTACCCCCACATATGGGGTATCATCGTACTCAGGACAAACTGGACAACAACATTTGGGGTCCAATTTCTCCTGTTACCCTTGGGAAAATAAAAAATTCTGGGCTAAAAATCATTTTTGAGGAAAGAAAAATTATTTTTTATTTTCACGGCTCTGCGTTATAAACTTCTGTGAAGCACTTGTTGGTTTAAAGTGCTCACTATGCATCTAGATAAGTTCCTTGGGGGGTCTAGTTTCCAAAATGGGGTCACTTGTGGGGGAGCTCCAATGTTTAGGCACACAGGGGCTCTCCAAACGCGACATGGTGTCCGCTAACGATTGGAGCTACTTTTCCATTCAAAAAGTCAAATGGCGCGCCTTCCCTTCCGAGCCTTGCCATGCGCCCAAACAGTGGTTTACCCCCACATATGAGGTATCGGTGTACTCAGGAGAAATTGTCCAACAAATTTTAGGATCCATTTTATCCTGTTGCCCATGTGAAAATTAAAAAATTGAGGCTAAAAGAATTTTTTTGTGAAAAAAAAGTACTTTTTCATTTTTACGGATCAATTTGTGAAGCACCTGAGGGTTTAAAGTGCTCACTATGCATCTAGATAAGTTCCTTGGGGGGTCTCCTTTCCAAAATGGGGTCACTTGTGGGAGCGCTCCAATGTTTAGGCACACAGGGGCTCTCCAAACGCGACATGGTGTCCGCTAACGATGGAGATAATTTTTCATTCAAAAAGTCAAATGGCGCTCCTTCCCTTCCGAGACTTACCATGTGCCCAAACAGTGGTTTACCCCCACATGTGAGGTATCAGTGTACTCAGGAGAAATTGACCAACAAATTTTAGGATCCATTTTATCCTGTTGCCCATGTGAAAATTAAAAAATTGAGGCTAAAATATTTTTTTTGTGAAAAAAAAGTACTTTTTCATTTTTGCGGATCAATTTGTGAAGCACCTGGGGGTTTAAAGTGCTCACTATGCATCTAGATAAGTTCCTTGGGGGGTCTAGTTTCCAAAATGGGGTCACTTGAGGTGGAGCTCCAATGTTTAGGCACACGGGGGCTCTCCAAACGCGACATGGTGTCCGCTAAAGATTGGAGCCAATTTTTCATTCAAGAAGTCAAATGGCGCTCCTTCCCTTCCGAGTTCTGCCGTGCGCCCAAACAGTGGTTTACCCCCACATATGAGGTATCAGCGTACTCAGGACAAATTGGACAACAACGTTCGTGGTCCAGTTTCTCCTTTTACCCTTGGGAAAATAAAAAAATTGTTGCTAAAAGATCATTTTTGTGACTAAAAAGTTAAATGTTCATTTTTTCCTTCCATGTTGCTTCTGCTGCTGTGAAACACCTGAAGGGTTAATAAACTTCTTGAATGTGGTTTTGAGCACCTTGAGGGGTGCAGTTTTTAGAATGGTGTCACTTTTGGGTATTTTCAGCCATATAGAACCCTCAAATTGACTTCAAATGTGAGGTGGTCCCTAAAAAAAATGGTTTTGTAAATTTTGTTGTAAAAATGAGAAATCACTGGTCAAATTTTAACCCTTATAACTTCCTAGCAAAAAAAAATGTTGTTTCCAAAATTGTGCTGATGTAAAGTAAACATGTGGTAAATGTTATTTATTAACTATTTTGTGTCACATAACTCTCTGGTTTAACAGAATAAAAATTCAAAATGTGAAAATTGCAAAATTTTCAAAATTTTCGCCAGATTTCCATTTTTTTCACAAATAAACGCAGAAATTATCGACCTAAATTTACCACTAACATGAAGCCCAATATGTCACGAAAAAACAATCTCAGAATCGCTAGGATCCGTTGAAGCGTTCCCGAGTTATTACCTCATAAAGGGACACTGGTCAGAATTGCAAAAAACGGCAAGGTCATTAAGGCCAAAATAGGCTGGGTCATGAAGGGGTTAAAGAACATGGACACCTTTTTAGACTTTTTTTTATCTTGTTGCATTTATTAGGGGCTAGATAAACATTCTTGCAGTTGGTTATCATTAAAAGTTTTGCTCCGTTTGCCTTTTACAGGCTTTGCTTTTCCCTGCACATTGGTGGCTTCAGAATGAGTTAACCAAGAATCCATCAGTGAGAGTTTGTAACTCTATTATACATTTTTTTTTTAAATAATAACGGTACCGTAAGTATTCCCACAAGAAAAAATTAAATTGTGTCAGAGGTTCAATACCTAGATCATATAATGAACTCACTCACCAAACACCCGACATACGTTTCGCCAATGCTTCGTTTCACCCCTGACGAAGCATTGGATGATACGTTTCACCCCTTACAAATGGTTGATGAAATGTTTCACTCCTGACGAAGCATTGGGGAAACCTTTCACCCCTGATGGAGCATTGAGGAATTATTTCACCCCTGACGAAGCTTTGGGAATTTTTTTTCAAACCCCCTGACGAAGCATTGGGGAAACGTTTCACCCCATGACAGAATTTCAGACTCCCCTTCAGGCCTTGGTACCGCGCTTGACTTTAATATCTGATTGAGATGAGTCTAATTGGCCATTATCAGGATAATTTGTCCAGGATGAATAACAGAGGAACAGTACAAGGCAGAAATCTAAGGAAAGCTGTTCCAGTACCGGCATCCTCCACGTACAATATGCGCCAGACCGAAATGTTCTAATGCACTTTTTCTTCACCTAGGACAAGACCATTTACCACCCGATCAGCAACAGCTGCATGGACTCCAGCGGGTCCGACCACAAAATATTCATGAACATCTGTAACCCCAAATCCCCGTCCCAGCAATGGACATTCGAAAACACCAACATCACAGTCTTAGACACATTCAACCGAGACCGGGGCCTATAGCAGCGGAGAAGACCGGACTATACATATATAAATAGGAAGATATATATTTTAAATCTATATTTTTTACTGTCGGGTGAGAAATCATTTTCCTTCTGGCAAGAAGATGTATTGTTTTTTTTCCCCATGTGTTGGGGGGGGGGGGGGGGAGTGAAAAAAAAAATCCCTTAGGAGACCCTGAATGTGTAAGTGTGGGACGAGTTATTCTTAAATGATGCTGCGTCTGAACACGATGGGTAAAATTGCTAAAATATGGCGCAAATTATCATTGCTTTAATTTTAAAGCCGCGGCTTGTAAAATGACTCTGCTGTGCAGGCATGCTGGGCAATGCAGTGTCCCAAGGGATGTCAAGCTGTTGTTACCTGCTGTTTTATGTGATTGGCTGCTCTCTACTGTACAGGAAACGCCTGCGCAGCCTTTAAATGAGCCCCCTTATTAAGTTTAATGGGCTTCGTCACCTGTTATGACTTTCTAGGTTGGTCCTACACCCATCCTTTACATTTGTGTATGCAGCTGCAATTAATTTTTAATAATATTTTTCTTAGCTAAATTTACAAACTTTTTTTTTTGCAGTTTGCAATAAATTGACCAAAAAAGAACAATATTTCCCCAAATTCAACTTAAATCATCACTTTTACTGAATACTGTAGGCTCAGAATTATTCATGTTCTTCATGACAAGGTTCTACTCAATAGAAACCCTCTGGCTGTTATGACCTGCTATTAACATGAAGTATAGCCTGACAACCAGCTTCTGGCAGCGATCCTGAGAAATCTTCACCCAGTCCTCCTGGGCGATGGCCTCAGGTCACTGCACTATGTTCCAAATTATTATGCAAATTACATTTTTCTCTGATTTTCCTAAATGGTCGGTGCAAATGACAGTCAGTCTAATAAAAGTCATCACCCGTTAGATTATACATCGAATTTTATTGAAGAAACTTCCCAATGATAACAGTATAATCTCCAAAATGAATAAAACCTCACAATGCGCTGTTCCAAATTATTAGGCACAGTAGAATTTCTCGACATTTGATGTTTTAAAGAACTGAAAATGCTCATTTGTGGAATTTGCAGCATTAGGAGGTCACATTCACTGAACAAAAAAGCTATTTAATGCCAAAACATCCTAACAGGCCAAGTTACATGTTAACAATAGGACCCTTCTTTGATGTCACCTTCACAATTCTTGCATCCATTGAACTTGTGGGTTTTTGGAGAGTTTCTGCTTGTATTTCTTTGCATGAAGTCAGAATAGCCTCCCAGAGCTGCTGTTTGGATGTGAACTGCCTCCCACCCTCATAGATCTTTTGCTTGATGATACTCCAAAGGTTCTCTATAGGGTTGAGGTCAGGGGAAGATGGTGGCCACACCATGAGTTTATCTCCTTTTATGCCCATAGCAGCCAATGACTCAGAGGTTTTCTTTGCAACATGAGATGGGGCATTGTCAGCATGAAGATGATTTTGCTCCTGAAGGCACGTTTCTGCTTTTTATACCATGGAAGAAAGTTGTCAGTCAGAAACTCTATATACTTTGCAGAGGTCATTTTCACACCTTCAGGAACCTTAAAGGGCCCTACCAGCTGGTTCCCCATGATTCTGGCCCAAAACATGACTCCTCCACCTCCTTGCTGACATCGCAGCCTTGTTGGGACATGGTGGCCATCCACCAACCATCCACTACTTCATCCATCTGGACCATCCAGGGTTGCTCGACACTCATCAGTAAACAAGACTGTTTGAAATTAGTCCTCATGTATGTCTGGGCACACTGCAACCGTTTCTGCTTGTGAACACTGTTTAGGGGTGGCCGAATAGTAGGTTTATGCACCACAGCAAGCCTTTGAAGGAGCCTACACCTTGAGGTTCGAGGGACTCCAGAGGCATCAGCGGCTTCAAATATCTGCTGCTTTGTAATGGCTTTTTAGCAGCTGTTCTCTTAATCCGATGAACTTGCCTGGCAGAAACCTTCCTCATTATGCCTTTATCAGCACGAACACGACTGTGCTCAGATTCAGCCACAAATCTCTTAACAGTACGATGATCACGCTTAAATTTTCAAGAAATATCTAATGTTTTCATCCCTTGACCAAGGCACTGCACTATTTGATGCTTTTCGGCAGTAGAGATCCTTTTTCTTTCCCATGTTACTTGAAAACTGTGGCCTGCTTAATAATGTGGAACATCATTTTTAAGTAGTTTTACTTTAATTAGAATCATTTGGAAAACTAATTATCACGTGTTTAAGATTGATTTCAGTGATCCATTGAGCCCTGAGACACAATACCATCCATGAGTTTATTTGAAAAACAAAACAATTAAATCGTTTTGACACTTAAATCCAATTTGCATAATAACTTGGAACACAGTGTAATATTCTAAGCTTTGGTGCTGCACCCGCCTTCTTCATATCTCAGCAAAGACTTCAAGTTAGGTGACAACCACTCCAGAATCTTCCAAACCGTGATTTTCTTCCTAGAAATACAGCTGGAATCGCAGTTTACAGGAACACTGGTTACACTATCTGCACGTGGCAGAAAGAGAAAGCCGGTGTTTGCCTATGCATCACATTAGCAGCAGGTTATAACACCCAGAGGTGCTCTACTAAGTACTAGGGGGGTGAATAATTTCGAGCCTGCTGTAGTCAGTAAAAGTTGTAAACCGCTAGTTGTTTACATTGCTCTTGTTCCATTGGTTTATTGCAAACGGCAGAAAGTTAGTACATCTAATAATAATCCAATAATTTGGATTGTAACGGTTTCTGTCCTACCAACCCGAAAGGTTCAGGTTTCATTGGCTTTTATTTACAGAGTAGCTGGTGACTTATCAGAATAATGTGTTGTGTGTATATATTGGGAGTATTGGGTAGAAACTTGCTCTCTGTAGCACACATCTTACAGTAGTACTAAACAGTGCAGCTGTGAATCCAGCACTAGGGCGAGAGAAAACGGTTACTAGAAAGCAGCAGCACGATCTCACCGTGTCTCTCTGCAGCTTTTCCATATTCGCTCTCTGTACAGATATAGAGGGACCGTTCTGATCATTTCTCACAACGTCTTCAGAGTGAATGGGTTGAAACAGAGATCCCCTTTTAAATGCAGCATCATTGGAATAACCAGCTCGGAAGCTTCCGCGAAGAGCAAATCGCTAAACTTGAACTATTACTGTAGTGCCTTGCAGGACAAGAAGAACGTGGACTGAGCTGGAGCGTGGCGACTGTGCAATGTGTTCTCACCTTTTACCTCTCTGTCCCCACGAGCCATTTGTGTGATTGAGGCTTCCTGACCGATGAGTGAGTGCGGCGTAGTACAGGCGTGTCATAGCAATGGCTGACAGTCTGCACAAATATATATATACCCCTCTGTCACCTAAAAAAGGGTTACGACAGCTTACGACACCGCATAAAGCCTCCAGTATTTCCCAGTGAAAAAAATCCATTTTGGAGGCACCAATGGTGGACGGTACTTGGTGTGCATCAGATTTTATATATCTTATCTTTTAGATTTTTTTTCTTCTTAATTTACATTAGAGGGTCTGTCCAGGGATGTGGGGGGGGGAAGGTTTATGTTTTGCAAATACAAAGAAATTACTAATGTCTTTCAATTATAAAATCGGCATCGCCTTTCCAATCTCAGACTTTCTGTTGCTGTTCCAGGAGCTCTATTTCCTCGTCTGTTTTGACACTCTTTATGTTAGCCAGCCCCCTTCATCTTGTACTAACAGACTCATATCAATAGCTAAGGCATATCCGTTCTCTGTCTGAGGGTCATATGTGCTAGAAAAGGGGGCTGGCTTAGCAAATGGACTGAGCCTGAAAACCAGCCCCCTTCATCGGGTACTAACAGACTCGTATCAATAGCTAAGCCATACCCATTCTCTGTATGAGGGTCATATGTGCTAGAAAAGGGGGCTGTATAAGCAAATGGACTGAGCCTGACGACCAGCCCCCTTCTTCAGGTACTAACAGGCCCTCGAGGGCCGCCAACAGGTCATGTTTTCAGGATTTCCTTGTATTGCACAGGTGATAATTTAATCACCTGCACAGAATGATTCCAGCACCTTGTGGAATGCTAAGGAAATCCTGAAAACATGACCTGTTGGCGGCCCTCGAGGAATGCAGTTTGACACCTCTGGTCTAAGGGTCACATGTGCTAGAGAAGGGGGCTGGCTTAGCGAATGGACTGAACCTGATGACCAGCCCCATTCATTAAGTACTAACAGGCTCATATCATTAGCTAAGTCATTCCCATAATTCATCATATACATAACTTGTCATTTCTCACATAAGAGCGGGCGTTTGGTCTGGATGATATGAAATAACGGGGTTTTCTGTTCCGTTATCTCCATCTTTGACTGATGAATTGGTTCTCCCGGCAGACCGGGATTATGGCTGGTCATTTCAGTAGGCGTCTGGTGATGCGGCTCACATGCAACAGCAAAAAGCCCATCCGAACGTAGAGGGGTCAGTGGCTACGAGCTTCAGCTGTCAGTAATGGAGGCTGGATAGGAGTTATAGGACTGGACAACTAAGTAAAATATTTCATAAGGCACCTGAAACTTTGCCGATGGACCAGGTTTTTGGGCACAGTATGGCCGGTATACATACGTGCCTGGTAAATGGTTGCATTAGGGACATGGTAGTTTGTCAGTGGGTTATATCTGGTATTGCAGCTCAGTCCAATTAACTTAACGACTATAGTTACCTTTCACATACAGCAAATTATTCTTGCATATATTAATGATTCAGTCTGTATTCTTCATTCATTTTGTAGACTGATCCAAATTTCAGATATTTCTCTTCTGGGAGCGTCTCTCCCAGTAATATAGGCTGGTAATGAGCACTATGTGCATCCAGGGTGCTGCGGTCTTCACTTGCTTTCATGTACCAGCACAGCTGGAGAGCTGCACTTGTCTCCTTTGCATATGCTTTATTCCTTGTCTATAGCCTGTGTTCTCTGCCCTATTTGGTACTTTCTCCCCTCTCCACACCGTGGAGATCTGTGTATAACCTCCTCTCCTTCTTTGATGGTATCTCTAAGACCAATTTCACACAGCCGTGAAACGTGGTCCAAGCATGAACCAGTCCGATTGACTTAACGGTTATAGTGGCTCAGTCTGTATTCTTCATTCATTTTGAGTTTGTAGAATGATCTGAGTTTGTTATATCTCTTGTGGGAGCGTCTCTCCCAGTAATGTAGGCTGGACATGAGCTAAGGGTGCTGCTGCCTTCACTTGCTTTCTTGTATCAGCGCAGCACTTATTTCTGCTGCATGAGCTTTTGTCCTCGTGTTCTCTGCCCTCTCTGAGACTTTCTCCCCTCTCCACACTAGAAATCTGTAAGAAACCTCCTCCCGCTTTGATGTTATCTTGAAGTCCAATTTCACGTGTCCGTAAAACGTGATCCAAGCATGGACAGTGATAAGCGGACTGTACGCGGTTTTCCTGACATTAAACTCAACAGTTTCTTATATACCTATGAGGCTGTTGAGTTCTGGTTAAGAGACCTGCCTCCCGGTCCGAGAACGAACCACAAAACACAGATATGTAAAACCAGCCTAAGGGCAGAGTCAGCCGGCTATATAACTCGGGACGAGGATCGCTCGGACTGGCCGGCGGCTCTCCCCACCCGAACAACGTGACAGCTGCGTACAAATACAGTCATGGCCAAAAGTATTGACACCCCTGCAATTCTGTCAGATAATACTCAGTTTCTTCCTGAAAATGATTGCAAACACAAATTCTTTGGTATTACTATCTTCATTTAATTTGTCTTAAATGAAAAACCACAAAAGAGAATGAAGCAAAACATTGATCATTTCACACAAAACTCCAAAAATTGGCCAGACAAAAGTATTGGCACCCTCAGCCTAATACTTGGTTGCACAACCTTTAGCCAAAATAACTGAGACCAACCACTTCCGGTAACCATCAATGAGTTTCTTACAATGCTCTGCTGGAATTTTAGAGCATTCTTCTTTGGCAAACTGCTCCAGGTCCCTGATATTTGAAGGGTGCCTTCTCCAAACTGCCATTTTTAGATCTCTCCACAGGTGTTCTATGGGAGTCAGGTCTGGACTCATTGCTGGCCACCTTAGAAGTCTCCAGCGCTTTCTCTCAAACCATTTTCTAGTGTTTTTTGAAGTGTGTTTTGGGTCATTGTCCTGCTGGAAGACCCATGACCTCTGAGGGAGACCCAGCTTTCTCACACTGGGCCCTACATTATGCTGCAAAATTTGTTGGTAGTCTTCAGACTTCATTATGCCATGCACACGGTCAAGCAGTCCAGTGCAAGAGGCAGCAAAGCAACCCCAAAACATCAGGGAACCTCCGCCATGTTTGACTGTAGGGACCGTGTTCTTTTCTTTGAATGCCTCTTTTTTTCTCCTGTAAACTCTATGTTGATGCCTTTGCCCAAAAAGCTCTACTTTTGTCTCATCTGACCAGAGAACATTCTTGCAAAACGTTTTAGGCTTTTTCAGGTAAGTTTTGGCAAACTCCAGCCTGGCTTTTTTATGTCTCAGGGTAAGAAGTGGGGTCTCCCTGGGTCTCCTACCATACAGTCCCTTTTCATTCAGACACCGATGGATAGTACGGGATGACACTGTTGTACCCTCGGACTGCAGGGCAGCTTGAACTTGTTTGGATGTTAGTCGAGGTTCTTTATCCAACATCCGCACAATCTTGCGTTGAAATCTATTGTCAATTTTTATTTTCCGTCCACATCTAGGGAGGTTAGCCACAGTGCCATGGACTTTAAACTTCTTGATGACACTGCGCACGGTAGACACAGGAACATTCAGGTCTTTGGAGATGGACTTGTAGCCTTGAGATTGCTCATGCTTCCTCACAATTTGGTTTCTCAAGTCCTCAGACAGTTCTTTGGTCTTCTTTCTTTTCTCCATGCTCAATGTGGTAAACACAAGGACACAGGACAGAGGTTGAGTCAACTTTAATCCTTGTCAACTGACTGCAAGTGTGATGTAGTTATTGCCAACCCCTGTTAGGTGCCACAGGTAAGTTACAGGTGCTGTTAATTACACAAATTAGAGAAGCATCACATGATTTTTCGAACAGTGCCAATACTTTTGTCCACCCCCTTTTTTATGTTTGGTGTGGAATTATATCCAATTTGGCTTTAGGACAATTCTTTTTGTGTTTTTTCATTTAAGACAAATTAAATGAAGATAATACCAAAGAATTTGTGATTGCAATCCTTTTCAGGAAGAAACTAAGTATTATCTGACAGAATTGCAGGGGTGTCAATACTTTTGGCCATGACTGTACATGCTGTCTCGCTCAGGTCGGAAGACCTGCCGGCCAGCTAGTAAAGGAATGAAAATGTTTCATGAAGACTATTTAGCAAATGAGCAATTAATAAAATCTACATATGTTATAACCGTCATTTTAAGTAAAAAAAAAAATTCCAAAATGAATAGCACACATGAAAATAAGCAACTTTGTATTCTGCTTTCTTCTCCTCCTGGACTGGTCGTTCATTCACAAAATTCTGAATTCACGCATAAAATCTGTTTTAACCGACATTCCCATTACTGAGATAGGAGATGACAGTTGCTGCTCATAAGGTGCTATGGAGATCTCTAGCTCCTCCCTCCTCTTCTCTCCATAGAACCTTATGAGCACCAACTGTCATCTCCTATCTCAGTATTGGGAAAATCTGTCATCACTAAATATTGATTTTACCCCTGAATTGAGAGTAAAAGATCGACATAAGGAAGCGAAAGAAGAAAATGTATCTGATAAGGAATGAAAATGAAATTGGGCTCAGCTGCAGTACCAGATACAACCTTTGGCAGGAGTGGCGCTGTTTCTGAATTAGATAAAATCGAACCCCATTTTTCTGATTTTTGCACAACCCCTTTAACACTCCATTGACCTGATAGGTCACATTATTTCTCTAGTTATCGGCCATTATGGGTATTTCTGTAGCTTACGCTCAGCTTGTGTGGGTGGTCCGCTGCGTCACCGTGTAATCCACGACCTACCTCTGCTTCCAGGACGCGGCAGCACCACCCTATCTTCTATATGTTTTTTGCTGTTTATATATATATTTGCAATATTTCCATATTTTACTACATTTTATACCAATAGTATACCGCTTATCACTCCATGACCAGTAAATAGGATAGGTGGCAACTGAAAAATTGCTTGAGACTCACTAGATCCATTGTTCATAGGCGTGGGACCTACACCGATCACACATGGCATATAGCCATTAAAAAACTCTTAAAGGGAACCTGATGCACCACGCCCCATTGCACTTCCATTCTAATTTGCATGTGGCTGGATTTCCCATCGGATTACTACAAGACTGGTATCATTTTTACTGTATTAGTAAAATCCTGCTGACAGATTCCTTTTTTAAAGTGATGGTTAACATGGTTTTGCTAATAATACCGCTACCATTTTAAGGTCGAAGAATGAATTCTCTTTTCCCCAATGAATGTAGCGTCACGTGGCACCGCAATGTGGAATAATGGTTATTTGTAATCATTGGCTCTAGGGATCAAGTCAAGTCTGGGTTTTTATGTATTTTTATGCCCATTTTTATTTTTTTAGTTTATTTTTTAATTTGTATAGTTACAAAAAATAGGAATATGCTACCTAGAAACAGTCAAAAAGCAGCTGTTGACGGATCTAATTTTATGGTAATTAGCCAGACTGTCCAGGGCAGATCAGACTACAGATCAAGTCAAGTCTGGGTTTTTTAGTGTCTTTTTAAGCCCCTTTTTTTAGTTTATTTTGCACTCTGTAGAGTATAAATTTAAAAAAAAGAATATGCTACCTGGAAATAGTCAACAAGCAGCTGCTGACTGATCTAATTTTATGATAATTAGCATGACTGTTCTGCGAAGATCAGATTAGAGGTCAAGTCAAGTCTGGGATTTTCTTTAATGTCTTTTTATGCCCCCTTTTTAGTTTGTTTTTCACTCTGCAGAGTACAGATAATAAAAAATAGAATATTCTACCCAGAAACTGTCAAAAAGCAGCTACTGACAGATCTAATTTTATGACAATTAGCTCGACTATCCTGGGTAGATCAGACTAGAGATCAAGTCATGTCAAGTCTGGGTTTTTTTATGTCTTTTTATGCCTCTTTTTTTAGTTTATTTTGCACTCTGCAGAGTATAGATTAAAAAAAATATATCCTACCTGGAAACAGTCAACAAGCAGCTGCTGACAGATCTAATTTTATAATTAGCCATGCTGTCCTAGGTCTAGACAGAGGTCTATAGTCTATTTTTTATGTAATTTTATGCCCCTTTTTATTTTTATTTTTTTATTTTATTTTTTAATCTATATAGCTACAAAAAATAGATATATGCTACCTAGAAACAGTCAAAAAGCAGCTGTTGACGGATCTAATTTTATGATAATCAGCCAGACTGTCCAGGGCAGATCAGACTACAGATCAAGTCAAGTCTGGGTTTTTTAATCTCTTTTTAAGCCCCTTTTTTTAGTTTATTTTGCACTCTGTAGAGTATAAATAAAAAATTTATTTTTATTTTATTTTTTAATCTATATAGCTACAAAAAATAGGAATATGCTACCTGGAAATAGTCAACAAGCTGCTGCTGACTGATCTAATTTTATCATAATTAGCATGACTGTTCTGTGAAGATCAGACTAGAGATCAAGTCAAGTCTGGGATTTTCTTTAATGTCTTTTTATGCCCCCTTTTTAGTTTGTTTTTCCCTCTGCAGAGTACAGATAATAAAAAATAGAATATGCTACCTAGAAACAGTCAAAAAGCAGTTGCTGACAGATCTAATTTTATGATAATTAGCCTGACTATCCTGGGTAGATCAGACTAGAGATCAAGTCATGTCAAGTCTGGGTCTTTTGTTTTTTTATGCCCCCTTTTTAGTTTGTTTTTCACTCTGCAGAGTACAGATTATAAAAAAAAAGAATATTCTACCTAGAAACTGTAAAAAAGCAGCTGTTGACTGATCTAATTTTATGCTAATTAGGCAGACTATCCTGGGTAGATCAGACTACAGATCAAGTAAAGCCTGGGGGGTTTTATGTCTATTATTGCCCCCTTTTTAGTTTGTTTTTCACTCTGCAGAGTATAGATTGAATATGCTATCTGGAAACAGTCAACAAGCAGCTGCTGACGGATCTAACTTTATGATAATTAGCCAGGCTGTCCTGGGGCAGATCAGACTAGGCGTGTTGAGAATGAACTTATATAAGATCCATCAACAGAAGCCAACTTTCTTGAAAGGGCTAATGATGGATCTCGCAAGGAGAGCATTGATGGAACCTGTTAAAAGTCATTAGATCATGTTGGAACAGATGAGATGCTGATCCTTGCCCATGAGGTCTCGCCACCATTGGGGAAGGAGGTGTCAGAGGAGAGGCCGATATCTCACCAACCATCAGCAGTGCCGATTGTCCTATCATGGCCATCGATTAGACCTTGCCGTGACTTCACCTAGAAATGTATGTATCAAATGCTCCTATATCGGTGTCATCCGTATTTATGGACGATGCTTTGTGTCCTATTTACCGATGATGCCAAAAATCCCGACCACCGAGTGTTGACGATGTCCCTATGTCTGATGGCTCTGGGCCGCGAAGTCTGACAGTTTTCCGTCCGATAGTGTGAATTATCCCGAATCGTCTTGACTTTGGCTTCCATTGTAATTCTAGCTTGGGTTTCACGTGGCCCGGCGGTGGAGCTTCTAGTTGCCCATTAAAGGGGGGGGAGAGGTAAAAATTATCCCATAATTGCTCTAAGTCTAGGACATTTTTATCGGTGAGGGGAAGGGGCGATTCTAGCACTTTAACCCTTAGTGGCTTGGATAATCCTTTGATTTTTCTGACAAAATTGCATTGCTAGGTTTTTTAAAAAAAAAAAACAAAGCCTGAAAGAAAACTTATTTTGTAATGTATTTAAATTAAATAAATTTTTCAAAGATTTCTTTCTTAACGTGTGTCGTGTTATTGGGGTTGGATTGGGTTTCTTTATTAATTTTTTTTAGGATTAAATGTTTCCAAATACAATAAAGGGAATCTCTCACCTAATCTGAGCAGCATAATGTAGAGACGGAGACCCTGATTGTCACTTATTGGGCTGCTTGCTGTAGTGATAAAATCAGTTGTATCAGCCAGAGATTATCACTAGAGGACTAGTAAAACTGCTGCCAGGTAGTCCTCCATATTCATGAGCTCTATAACCCCACCCACACCACTGATTGGCAGCTTTCTGCACGCTGGACACCGAAAGCTGCCAATCAGCGGTGTGGGAAGAGCTATACACAGCTCTGCATTCAGAGCACTGCTAGATCTGCAGAAGATGGTTATCAATCAAAACTGCAGCAATCGGCAAAGTAAGTGACACATCACTGGAATCAGGGTCTCTTCCCCTACATTATGCTGCTCTAAGTTGGGGTAGCAAAAACCTGGTAATAGATTTCATATACTGTCCATACTGCTGTATACATAGCTGTATATACTGTCCATACTGCTGAATACATGGCTGTATATACTGTCCATACTGCTGTATACATGGCTGTATATACTGTCCATACTGCTGTATACACGGCTGTATATACTGTCCATACTGCTGAATACATGGCTGTATATACTGTCCATACTGCTGAATACATGGCTGTATATACTGTCCATACTGCTGAATACACGGCTGTATATACTGTCCATACTGCTGTATA
This sequence comes from Ranitomeya variabilis, assembly GCF_051348905.1. Classification (NCBI taxonomy): domain Eukaryota; kingdom Metazoa; phylum Chordata; class Amphibia; order Anura; family Dendrobatidae; genus Ranitomeya; species Ranitomeya variabilis. Next base: position 652,450,355 of record NC_135236.1, read on the forward strand.
CACGGCTGTATATACTGTCCATACTGCTGTATACATGGCTGTATATACTGTCCATACTGCTGTATACATGGCTGTATATACTGTCCATACTGCTGTATATACTGTCCATACTGCTGTATACATGGCTGTATATACTGTCCATACTGCTGTATACATGGCTGTATATACTGTCCATACTGCTGTATACATGGCTGTATATACTGTCCATACTGCTGAATAAACCGCTATATATACTGTCCATATTTTATGGAAATTTGGTTTGGATAAATCTACCCCTGTGTGTGCTGCGGCCTTTACCAATAAGACTGAGTATTTTGAGCGCTCATCAAGAATGGACTGTACACCATTGTGACAGAAAAACATTCCATCAATACTTATGATTTATTGTGCATACATGGATTTATAATTGCATATAGAAAGGGGTGGTTAATTAATTACCATATTGTCTAGCGCCTCTGTTATTGGTTATCTAAATATATATGGAATATTGTGATTAATGCACATATGAATGCTGATTAAGCAACTAAAGTGTAGCTCCCCGCATCTAGGACAAAGTTGAGACATCTGATCATCACTTAATACATCTGGTACTGTTCCGCTTTTTGGGTGTCTGGAAAGTACTGAGGAACCATCTGGCCTAGCTCGTGGTCAAGTCGAGCAATTGATTATAAACTAGCTGAATATATATATTAGCTGTGGATATATGAGTATATATGATTATAGAGGAGTATACATGCAAGTGAGATCTACATGATATATACCGTATTTTCCGGCGTATAAGACGACTTTTTAACCCCTCAAAATCTTAAAAGTCGGGGGTCGTCTTATACGACGGGTACAGATAAAATGTGCATATGGTGGGTGGGGGGTGAGTGGTCCTGATGACAAAGAGAGGGGGCGTCTCACAGTAAAGTGTGAGTGGAGTATATCCCCCTATTACCTCATTGCGGCAGCGTGGGGGTCTCTGTGCTGGGAGCGGCAGCTCCTCTTCGTGCCGTGGGTGCTCTGTGCTGTGGGGCGGCGGCGCATCTTCGTGCCGTGGGTGCTGTTGGGTGGCGGCGCATTTTCTTGCAGCGTCGGGGCTCCTCCGGCATCTCCTTCCAGGCCCGGAGGCACCGGCAGACCCATTGCTGTGATGCGGTGACCTCCGGGAAAATGGCCGCTGCTCAGATTCAGATCTGAATCTGAGCATGCGCCGCCCCCAGCGGCCATTTTCCCGGAGGCCACCGCATCGCAGCCTCCGGGAAAATGGCCGCTGCTCAGATTCAGATCTCGTCTCCCGAGATCTCGGGAGACGAGATCTGAATCTGAGCAGCGGCCATTTTCCCGGAGGCCACCGCATCAGAGCAATGGGGCTGCCGGTGCCTCCGGGCCTGGAGGAGAATGCCGGAGGAGCCCGACGCTGCAAGAAGATGCGCCGCCGCCGCCCCACAGCACCCACGGCACGAAGATGCGCTGCCGCCCCACAGCACAGAGCACCCACGGCACGAAGAGGAGCTGCCACTCCCAGCACAGAGACCCCCCACGCTGCCGCAATGAGGTAAAGGGGGATATACTCCACTCACACTTTACTGTGACGCCCCCTCTCTTCGTCATCGGGACCACTCCCCACGCCAAAAGGCACATATTCACCGGCCCTATAAGATGACATACGGCGTATAAGAAGACCCCCGACTTTTAAGAAGATTTTATATTTTAACTGGAAAAGTTGGGGGGTCGTCTTATACGCCCTGTCGTCTTATACGCCGGAAAATACGGTATATTTCTATCACAAGCCCCCCTTAGATATCACTTGCCCTAATCCTAGCCTCCTGTCCCAAAGCGCTGCAACTCTTTTGTGCTGCCGGTGAACTGAAGCACACCTAGTGCACACGCCCCACTCCGTACAGACTTTTCGCAAATGGGCGGTCAGGAGATCTGTCCCTAATGGGGGTTCGTTGCAATCAGTCTCTTAGTTAACAGCATGTGTAGTGAGCGGTGTATATTCTTTATCAGGTAGGTCATCTATCCGAGCAGGCAGGGCATCCACAACATCATTCTGGCTTGGGTGTCATCCTCTGGTAGGGGAGCTTTCTTGCAATGCGATGAGTGGATCCAAGTGGGTCTTCCCTCCAGTTTCACAGAGTTTGGTGTCATCAGCGGCACTTGGACAGGATCATCAAATCTGGGATCGAGTGGTGTTCTCCTTACAAACTTTTTCCACCAACACCCAGTCTCCTGGCTTCAAGGAGGTGCGTACCGGACACTGAATCTGGATCTGGCAATGAAGAAAAAACTCGAGAATGGATATTAGCAAGTTTCTTGGTGAGTTCAATTACATAAGCAGACAAAGTATCATATTGCATAATCAGCTGCTGGGGGAAAGAATACCCCTAACCTGGGACCAGGTACGGACTGGGACTAAAATTCAGCCCTGGCATTTGAACTCACACAGGCCCATGTCCCCATCACCAAGCACCAGATGGGATATATTACTAATACTAGCTGTAATAATAATAATAATAATTTTATTTATATAGCGCCAACATATTCCGCAGCGCTTTACAACTTATAGAGGGGACTTATACAGACAACAGACATTACAGCATAACAGAAATCACAGTTCAAAACAGATACCAGGAGGAAAGAGGGCCCTGCTGCTCGCAAGCTTACAATCTATGAGGAAAAGGGGAGACACAAGAGGTGGATGGTAACAATTGCTTTAGTTATTTGGACCAGCCATAGTGTAAGGCTCGGGTGTTCATGTAAAGCTGCATGAACCAGTTAACTGCCTAAGTATGTAACAGTACAGACACAGAGGCTATTAACTGCATAAAGTGTATGAGAACATGATGGAGGAACGTGATTATGTTGTTGTTTTTTATTAATAGGCCACACAGGGATAATTAGGTTAATGCGTTGAGGCGGTAGGCCAATCTGAACAAATGAGTTTTTAGTGCACGCTTAAAACTGTGGGGATTGGGGATTAATTGTATTAACCTAGGTAGTGCATTCCAAAGAATCGGCGCCGCACGTGTAAAGTCTTGGAGACGGGAGTGGGAGGTTCTGATTATTGAGGATGCTAACCTGAGGTCATTAGCAGAGCGGAGGGCACGGGTAGGTTGGTAGACTGAGACCAGAGAGGAGATGTAGGGTGGTGCTGAGCCATGGAGTGCTTTGTGGATGAGGGTAGTAGTTTTGTACTGGATTCTGGATTGGATGGGTAGCCAGTGTAATGACTGGCACAAGGTAGAGGCATCGGTGTAACGGTTGGCGAGGAATATGATCCTGGCAGCAGCATTCAGGACAGATTGGAGCGGGGAGAGTCTGGTAAAAGGTAGGCCAATTAGTAGAGAGTTACAATAGTCCAGACGAGAATGAATAAGTGAGACAGTAAGAGTTTTTGCAGAGTCGAAAGTAAGAAAAGGGCGAATTCTGGAAATGTTTTTGAGATGCAGATAAGAAGAGCGAGCCAGTGATCGGATGTGGGGGGTGAATGAAAGCTCGGAATCAAGGATGACTCCAAGGCAGCGGGCATGTTGCTTTGGAGTAATGGTGGAACCGCACACAGAGATGGCAATGTCGGGCAAAGGTAGGTTTGTAGAGGGAGAGAACACGAGGAGTTCAGTTTTTGACAGGTTCAGTTTCAGATAGAGGGAGGACATGATGTTAGAGACAGCGGTAAGACAATCTGTAAGACTGTCTATTGCTCCATTCCCTGACAGCAAGCAAGCTTGAATGGTAACATATCATTCATTCTTTGAACTGAAATATCCTGCATGTCTATTGCTCCATTCCCTGACAGCAAGCAAGCTTGAATGGTAACATATCATTCATTCTTTGAACTGAAATATCCTGCATGTCTATTGCTCCATTCCCTGACAGCAAGCAAGCTTGAATGGTATCAGAGTCCTTCTACCTTCGGCATTGATTCCTGCTTATATCTATATTTGTTAGCCAGCTTGTTATGCAATTGTTTTTGTTTCTAGATATTTAATTCTCTTCTGCTTGTCCTTATGCCAAGAGTTCGCATAACTGTTTTTCAAAGGGGTTTATGATCCATGTAGACCTGGACATTTGTTTATCTGATCACTACATTTATTGTGCCCTGCTGTCTCAATTGAGTTAGATTGATTGGTAACGAGAGGGGGGAAGACCAAAAAAAAAAAAAAAAAAAAGTGAGATCTAAGAGCTGGCCACCTATAAATGTAGATATAGCTTGGGGAAGCATTCATGCAGGGGGCATTCGTGCACTATTATTCGTGTACATTTTTTTTTGAAAGAGAAAACTACTACCTGGCTTCGCCCGGGTTAATGACTGCTGTTAGCAAAATAGAATGTGTTAACAAAAATTTATTCTGCACACAAAAACCACAAAACAAATAGATAGAAATGTAATTATTAAAAGGCAAAAACTAAGCTAATAGAAGAATTTCACAACATATATTAGCTTTGTTATACTGAGAATGTCTTTGTTGCCTATATTAACCAATCAGAGCTCAGGTTAATTAACTGTAGCAAAATAGAAGCTGAGCTGTGATTGGTTGCTATTGGCAGCCTGATAAATCCCCAGCCAACAGGAAGCCCACCCCCCTGGCAGTATATATTAGCTCACACATACACATAATAGACTGGTCATGTGACTGACAGCTGCCGGATTCCTATATGGTACATTTGTTGCTCTTGTAGTTTGTCTGCTTATTAATCAGATTTTTATTTTTGAAGGACAATACCAGACTTGTGTGTGTTTTAGGGCGAGTTTCGTGTGTCAAGTTGTGTGTGTTGAGTTGCGTGTGGCGACATGCATGTAGCGACTTTTGTGAGATGAGTTTTGTGTGGCGACATGCGTGTAGCAACATTTTGTGTCGAGTTGCATGTGACAGGTTAGTGTAGCAAGTTGTGTGCAGCAAGATTTGTGCATGGCTAGTTTTGCGCGTGGCGAGTTTTATGTGTGGTGCGTTTTGAGAATGTGCAAGTTTTGTGTGAGGCAACTTTTGTACATGTGGCAATTTTTCTGTGTGTGCAAGTTTTGCATGAGGTGAGTTTTCCATGAGGTGAGTTTTGCACGTGTGGCGAGTTTTGCGTGAGCCTAGTTTTGCATATGGCGAGTTTTGCATGTAGCAAGTTTTGCGCGTTGCGAGTTTTGAGTGGTGACTTTTGTGTTTCGACTTTTATGTGGCGAGGTTGGTGTGTGTGTGTGGTGAAATGTGTGCTGAGGGTCGTATGTGTTCAAGCACGTGGTAGTGTGTGGCGCATTTTGTGTTTGTGTTCATATCCCCGTGTGTGGTGAGTATCCCATGTCGGGGCCCCACCTTAGCAACTGTACAGTATATACTCTTTGGCGCCATCGCTCTCATTCTTTAAGTCCTCATTGTTCACATCTGGCAGCTGTCAATTTTCCTCCAACACTTTTCCCTTCACTTTTTCCCCATTATGTAGATAGGGGCAAAATTGTTTGGTGAATTGGAACGCGCGGGGTTAAAATTTCACCTCACAACATAGCCTATGACGCTCTCGGGGTCCAGACGTGTGACTGTGCAAAATTTTGTGGCTGTAGCTGCGACGGTGCAGATGCCAATCCCGGACATACACACATACATACATACATACATTCAGCTTTATATATTAGATATACCTGTATGTAATCTCCTGTATATAGTATATACCTGTGTCATCTCACCTATATATAGTATATATCTGTGTCATCTCCTGTATATAGTATATACCTGTATGTCATCTCCTCCTATACATAGCATATACCTGTATGTCATCTCCTCCTGTATATACTATATACCTGTGTGTCATCTCCTCCTGTATATAGTATATACCTGTATGTCATCTCCTCCTGTATGTAGTATGTAGCTGTATGTCATCTCCTCCTCTATATAGTATATACCTGTGTGTCATCTCTCCTGTATATAGTATATATCTGTGTGTCATCTCCTCCTGTATATAGTATATACCTGTGTCATCTCCCCTGTAAATAGTATATACCTGTGTGTCATCTCCTCCTGTATATAGTATATATCTGTATGTCATCTCCTGTATTAGCCCTCGTTCACGTTATTTGGTCAGTATTTTTACCTCAGTATTTGTAAGCTAAAATGGCAGCCTGATAAATCCCCAGCCAACAGTAAGCCCACCCCCTGGCAGTATATATTAGCTCACACATACACATAATAGACTGGTCATGTGACTGACAGCTGCCGGATTCCTATATGGTACATTTGTTGCTCTTGTAGTTTGTCTGCTTATTAATCAGATTTTTATTTTTGAAGGATAATACCAGAATTGTGTGTGTTTTAGGGCGAGTTTCGTGTGTCAAGTTGTGTGTGTTGAGTTGCGTGTGGCGACATGCATGTAGGGACTTTTGTGAGATGAGTTTTGTGTGGTGACATGCGTGTAGCAACTTTTTGTGTGTCGAGTTGCATGTGACAGGTTAGTGTAGCAAGTTGTGTGCAGCAAGTTTTGCGCATGGCGAGTTTTGCGCGTGGCGAGTTTTATTTGTGGTGCCTTTTGAGTATGTGCAAGTTTTGTGTGAGGCAACTTTTGCATGTGTTGCAACTTTTGTGCATGTGGCAATTTTTCTGCGTGTGCAAGTTTTGCGTGTGGCGAGTTTTCCATGAGGTGAGTTTTGCACGTGTGGCGAGTTTTGCATGTGGAGAGTTTTGCGCGTGGCGAGTTTTGAGCGGCGACTTTTGTGTTTCGACTTTTATGTGGCGAGGTTGGTGTATGTGTGGTGAAATGTGCGCTGAGGGTGGTATATGTGTTCGAGCACGTGGTAGTGTGTGGCGCATTTTGTGTGTGTGTTCATATCCCCGTGGTGGTGTGGTGATTATCCCATGTTGGGGCCCTACCTTAGCAACTGTACAGTATATACTCTTTGGCGCCATCACTCTCATTCTTTAAGTTCCCCTTGTTCACATCTGGCAGCTGTTAATTTGCCTCCAACACTTTTCCTTTCATTTTTTCCCCATTATGTAGATAGGGGCAAAATTGTTTGGTGAATTGGAAAGCGCGGGGTTAAAATTTCACCTCACAACATAGCTTTGACGCTCTCAGGGTCCAGACGTGTGACTGTGCAAAATTTTGTGCCTGTAGCTGCGACGCCTCCAACACTTTTCCTTTCACTTTTTCTCCATTATGTAGATAGGGGCAAAATTGTTTGGTGAATTGGAAAGCGCGGGGTTAAAATTTCACCTCACAACATAGCCTATGACGCTCTCGGGGTCCAGACGTGTGACTGTGCAAAATTTTGTGGCTGTAGCTGCGACTGTTCAGATGCCAATCCCGGACATACATACATACATACATACACACATTCAGCTTTATATATTAGATTACCCTGTGTGGAGAAAAGCAGGATTTTACTACAAGACGAATATTTCTAATGATACCTCCGTCACAACTCTTAACAGTATGGGTGTCTTGAGAACACCGATTCTGTTAACAATGTAGCAGACAAGGCAGCCCACGACCAGACTGGCCCTTCTGGCATTTGCCAGATGGCCAGTTCGGCCCAGCCTGGGACTAGACCCACACAAAATTTCATATGGTGACAGCTTTTCTGGGCCTCTGGGAGTGTGCCTAACACTAAGTAGTGTGATAAAGGTACCTTCACACGAAGCGACGCTGCAGCGATAGCGACAACGATGCCGATCGCTGCAGCATCGCTGTTTGGTCGCTGGAGAGCTGTCACACAGACCGCTCTCCAGCGACCAACGATGCCGAGGTCCCTGGGTAACCAGGGTAAACATCGGGTTGCTAAGCGCAGGGCCGCGCTTAGTAACCCGATGTTTACCCTGGTTACCAGCGTAAAAGTAAAAATAACAAACAGTACATGCTCACCTGCGCGTCCCCCGGCGTCTGCTTCCTGTACTGTGTGAGCGCCGGCCCTTACAGCAGAGCGGTGACGTCACCGCTGTGCTTTTACTTTCACTTTAGGGCCGGCGCTCAATCAGAGCAGGAAGCGGACGGCGGGGGATGCGCAGGTGAGTATGTAGTGTTTGTTTTTTTTACTTTTACGCTGGTAACCAGGGTAAACATCGGGTTACTAAGCGCGGCCCTGCGCTTAGTAACCCGATATTTACCCTGGTTACCAGCGTAAAACATCACTGGTATCGTTGCTTTTGGTGTCAAACCTGACGATACAAGGCCGGTCTGACGACCAAATAAAGTTCTGAACTTTATTCAACGACCAGCGATATCACAGCAGGATCCTGATCGCTGCTGCGTGTCAAACACAACGATATCGCTATCCAGGACGCTGCAACGTCACGGATCGTTGTCGTTCTCGTTGTAAAGTCGTTTCGTGTGAAGGTACCTTTAGGAGTGTCTCCTGCCATGGTTTGTTTGTCTCTTGGGAAACTTTCAACATCCTGTTCTTAAGTGTCCCATTCAGTCTTTCTACTTTCTCGCTACTCTGGGGATTGTAGGGAGTGTGTAGGCCTAAGTCTGACCCTACTGCTGACCAATCTCTCGTGTGAGATTTGCTGTGAATGCGGGTCCCTGGTCACTCTCTATCACTTCTGGGACCCCATATCTGCATATCTCATCTCTGAGAGTGGCTTCTTTGCAGTAGTCTTTGCTGACTGGTTCCTCATTGGGAAAACTTCTGGCCATCCTGAGAACATGTCCACGACCACAAGGGCATATTCAAATCCTCCACTTGGCGGCATTTGGATGTGGTCTATCTGGATCCTCTGGAAGGGGTACAGTGGTCTGGCAAGATGATGTGTGGGAACTTTCTCCATTCTTCTAGGGTCGCATTTGCCGCAGGTCAAACAGCTGATAGTGAACTTGGCTGTTCGGGTGGAGATCCCTGGAGCGAACCGGTAAGCACCAATCAGATCATACATCTGTGTCTTTGATCTATGTGTGGGCCCATGTGCCCACTGGACCACCATAGGGTACATGCTTCGGGGTAAAGAGGGTTTGTAGTCCATTGCGTATACCCTACCCTCTTCATGTGTTGCTCCCTTCCGCATCCAGCATTCATTCTTGTCCTTTGGGGCTTGCTCTTGCAGCTTTTTGAGCAGATCCCAGGACGTCATCTGGTCAGGTTCCTTGTCTTCAGTCGTCATGTAGTAGCCGTCCGGCTCTACGACCTCTCCCACTTCTCCATATTGTCTTCCTTTGACTGCTTCTTTGGCTGCCATATCCGCCATGTTATTACCCCGTGCCTCTACTGTGTTCAATTTTCCATGTGCTTTGACTTTTAGTACTGCCACCATTTTTGGAAGTTGGAGTGCGTCCAGCAGGTCCTTGATGGCTCCATGATGCTTCACGGTTGTTCCGCTTGCTGTGACGAAGTCCCTTGCAACCCAGATGGGTCCAAAGTCATGTGCTATGCAATGCGAGTACCTCGAATCGGTATACATGTTCCCAGTCTTGTCTTCTGCCATCTGGTAGGCCTTCGTCAGCGCTATCAGTTCTGCTTCCTGGGCTGACAGACTAGGCAGCAGACATCTGGACCACAGGATCTCTTGATTGCTGGTCACTGCACATCCCGTGTGGAATCTTCCATCATCTGCAAATCTGGAGCCATCCACATAGAGGATCAACTCTGGCAAATCCAGATCCCTACGGAAGGTATCATGCAGATTTTGATCAGAATTTTGATCTGAGGGTCCATATCTGTATCCCCCCTTGGGAGTGGGAGTAGAGTGGACGGGTTGAGGACTGTGCATCTGGACATGGTGACATTGTCGGGCAGGAGTAGAGAGCACTGGAGGCGAAGATGCCTGGCGGTGGAGAGATGTTTTGGCTGGGTTTGGTTGAGGATTGCTGAGATGTTATGTGGAGCCAGGATTTCCAATGGATATCCAAGAATGATGTCAGCAGTCCTGTCCAGGAGGGCGCGTGCTACAAATGCTGCTCTTATGCAGGAGGGGGCTCCCCTTGCAACTGGATCCAGGCGAGCTGAAAAGTAGCCTAAAAGTCTCTGCTTTCCCCCCTGAAGCTGCGTCAGGACTCCAGTAGCAAGGCCTTCTTTTTCCATCAGGTAGAGATGGAATGGCTTCTCGCAGTCAGGTAGGCCTAGTGCTGGCGCTGGGACTACAGAGCCTTTTAACTTCTTGAACGAGCTGAAGGCTCTGTCAGGAGGAACGGGGTTACGTTGACGCAATCATACGGAGGCTGCTTTAGGACTGAGGCATCAGGGATCCAGGCTCTGATATACGAAACTAGACCAAGGAAGGCCTGTAGCGCCTTTGGAGTCATTGGAGGAACCATCTTCTCCACTGTGGTCTTCCGGTTACCTGTCAGGTGTTTCGTCTGGTGAGCAATACAGTGTCCCTGGAACGTAACTCGCTTCAGACACCACTGGACTTTGTTCTTTGAGACCTTGCAGTGCTGCTCCACCAGGTAGAGTAGGAGAGACAAGGAATGGGCTTTACACGTGTCAAAGTCAACTGCACAAAGGAGTAGATCGTCCACGTATTGTAGCAGGGTTACTTCTGCATGTTCTGTGACCCTGTTGGCGAGGACTGTAGACATTGCTTTGGTGAACCATGAAGGGCTGTTCTGGGCCCGCTGTGGCATCACTGTCCATGTGTGCTGTGCCCCCTGGTGTGTTAAGGCAAACAGGTACTGGTCATCCGGGTGAAGGGGAACACTGAAGAAAACATTAGCCAGGTCGGTCACTGTGAACACTTTTGCTGTGACAGGCACATTTGAGAGCAGAGTGTGCGGATTCGGCACAATTGGAGTTTCAAACACCGTGGCATCATTCACAGCTCTCAGGTCATGTACCATTCTGAACTTGGCTGGCTCTCCTTTTACAGTCTTTTTCTTGACCGGGAAAAGCAGGGTATTGCAAGGCGATGTGCAAGGAACAATGATTCCTATTTCCAGGTAGACTTTCAGTTGGTCAGAGGCAGCTTGACTCTGGGCGATGGACAAGGGGATACTGGGCCTTACGAGGATATGGAGTGCCTGTCTTGATACCCGCACTGGGGCAACTTGAGGTTTTCCCACGTCCTGGGGTCCCTTAGACCATAGACTTTCTGGTACTACGTGCAGTACCTCCTTGGGTAGGCCTCATCGGTTGTTTGAGGTTCCTGTAGGGCCACTAGCATGACTGACTCTTCCTGGGTCAGAGGTGAAGAAAGGGTCACGGTCCCATCTTCCTGGAACACTATGGTTGCCTTCAGCTTTTGTAGTAGGTCTGCCCCTAGTAGGTTGATTGGGCAGGTTCTTGATTCCACAAACTGGGACTGGATAGTGTCCTGGGTGAGTGCACATGCTCAGAGGCTTTATAAGCTGAGAATGTCTGACTTGACCATCAATGCCCATGCGAGACACAGATGATTCTGATAAGCAGGTGGGATCAGGGAGTTCCACAGGTCTCATTACACTTGCACCGGTGTGCAGAAGAAAAGATCTGTCAACGCCATCCACTTTAAGGGTAATTTGAGTTATTGGTCCTGCAGATGGGGTTTTACATGTCAGGAGCGTAGTGTCTTGCGGACCTGGCTTGCTCCTGTCCTATGGACGGGGTGCTTCACTGCTTCTTCCTTGACCTGTTTCTCTGGACCAACCCTTGTGTTGCATGGGTGCTCTGCACTTATTCCGGAAATGGCCAAACTTGCCACAGTTGCAACATTTGACACTTCTTCTGTCTTTGTAGGGTGATTGCGCTTCCAGGTCAGTGGTCACCATGTGAGGGGCCATCTTCTGCACTCCTGGTTGGGACTCAATCCCCTTGGCTAATGTGGACAACGGCATGATGGGCACTGTAGCGGCAGCGGGGTCCGGCCTGCTGATTGAAGCTGTGGTGGTAAGATGGGGCCTGCAGGTGCGTCCATGGCAAGGCACGGGGGTGCCATGAGACCGGCGGCTGCATCCAACCCGAGGTCTTGGGGCATTACAGGGGCTGCGGCTGCATCTGCCATCACTTCTTCCCCCTGGTCTGACATAGCTTCTCCCCTTTGCTAACCTTATTGAGGTCGGTGTCTCCTCTCCGGAGTCTGCAGCGGTTCTTCCAGTGTGTCGCTCGGCACTTTGCCGCATCTTCACTTCTGGCTCCCCTTCCGGCGTTCTCAGCAGCGCGACAGCCTTTTCCTTCTTCGCGCTCTTTGTGGCGCTATAATGGCGGCAGTTTTGGCAACAATTGGCAATAGTCTCCTAAGCGTAGATGACCCGTTTTGCTGGGTCAGTCCACTGCTATTGACCTGTTCTCGGGCCTAGCCACTATCAGTGGTTTCCTGATTGGCTGTCTCAGTCCATGCACAAAGGCCTGTGCCAACATTTGCCTGTGTATCTGGTCATGAATGGTGAAGCCCAAGTCTTGGAATACTTGCATTACTCTGCCATAAAACTTCTCCACAGACTCTGTCTTGTCTTGGCTCATCTCATGTAAGCTGAGGGCTTGTCCTGCCAATCTGCCTTTGGCCCACTCTCTGAGCTGTTCAATTAGCTGTGGCCCTGCCTCCCAAGCGTGTACATCTAATTTTGCTGGAAGTTTGAATTGTTCCTTCATGATTGGCCAGAGTGCATCACTTGCTTTTATTTCCATTTATGGCCCAGAGATCATTCCAGGTGGCTGCTTATGTTCGCTGGTTCTGCTACGTTCTTCGGTATAATGGCATGGGATGCATCCCTGGGTCTGGAAGATTGTCACCTGACTTGGGGTGAAGTGCACATAGTGTAATGGTGGTGGCTCTATCTGCCCCTGCAGTCTTGGTGCCTGTGGGTTTCTTTTCCTAGTACTGGGCAGCATGTATGATGTTCCCTCTTCATCTTCATCACTGGAATAGTTGTGATAGCGTGTGCTGGGGTCATCCACTGGCTGATTTTGGACTTTTAGAAGTTGCCTTTTATGTGAGAATGTCTCCCCCCTTGCTGACGCATAGGCTTATAGTTCTATGTTGGTGTGAATGTAGGCAGCTCTGACCGGTGCTGAAGTTGTACATTATCAGCAGATGGTGATGTCAGTCCTCCCCTCTCTGCACCCAGGGCTGAGCTGTCTGCTGCCTGATGTGTCTGGGGGTTGCCTACTGCATTGTGTATAGGGGGATTTTCACCTTCTTTCCCCGATATCACAACTGGCAATGGCTGGACTGTGCCAGGGACATAGAAGGGGTGGAAGAAGAAAAAGAAGAGGAAGAAGAAGAAACAACAACAACAGGAGGATTGGTTGAAAGGAGTGAAGAAACAGGAGGAGAAGATAGGTGTGGTGGGGGAGTGGAGAAGGAGAGAGAGAGGGTGAGTGAAAAAAGAGGAAAGAGGTGTGGAGAAGAAGGAGGAGTAGAGAGGTGTGGAGAAGGAGGAGAGAGTGACAGAGAAAAAGGAGGATAGAGAAGAGAATTCCTCCCCCCTCTGTGCAGTCATAGAGGGCATGGTTGGAACAATGATGCCTTCTCCCTGTAGGGAAAGACGGGGTGCACCACATACTGTGCAAAAACCTCCCTATACCATGGATTCTGCTGAGAGCAGACTGCACAGATCCAACATTTTCCCATCCCTGTATGGGGAGGCGCTGATGGTTTAACACCTTTCCCCATTTATACACATAAAAATCACTTCCTGGTTTGTTCACATATCTTTCTGTACCACCTAAACGATGTAAGCTCTGCTGCTACTTTATACCATGGATTAGTATTCAGCAATTTAACATCAGCTAACTTCCCTTATGTTCCTTTCTACATCATGCCATTCTGCAGTCTGAAGTCTGCCATTCTTATGGATTTCACATACTTTATACCTTCTAAAATTCTTCACAAACTTAACACCTTCGTGTTCTGCCACTATCTGGGGGGCCGTTTTCTCTTCAGGAAGTAAAAAGACCCTCCTGTTGCTTGGCCACCTTATTTCCCATTGCAAAAATAAAAATAAAAAACAACAACAAAAACCTCAAAAAGATGGGTATATAAAAACACAAAAAAACAGAAAGAAAATAAAAACTTCAAAATGGTGCAAGAAGTTGAAACCAAAAGAAAAGAAAACCATCAAAAACCTGGTACACAACCAAAAAACTTAAAATTTTGATACAAAAGGAAAAACTTTAAAAAGTAAAAAGTAAAGAGACTGAAGGAAAAACTTCAAAGAATAAAAAAGTTAAAATGGCTTCCCTTATACTTTGTCTGTGCTCACACACAGTCAGACACACACACTTCCCCTTCTCTTATGCTGCTGTATCTAAAGCCACTAAAATCACGTATCTGAAAACAAGTGTCACAGCAAAAATGATAGATACCATTTAGTTTCACTTCTTCAAAAATTGCTACACTGTAGCACTACTCAGAATGCAGAAACAGGAAACTTTGCAAAAACAGATGTGACAGTGTGATTTACAATGGATATATCCCTCCTAGCAGCGTGGAGGAGGGGAAGTTCAGAAAAGAGAAAAAAAACGTTCCTTTACAATTGTATGCACTTACAACTGTTATCACTTAAAGCAGCAATACATGACAAGGACAAAAACAGATACAGACGCCCGGGGAGAACCGATGCCCTTTTTATTATTATGTGACACGTGCAGGTTGCTCTGGGAACAGACTACTGCTAATCGCACTGGGAACACCTGTGCCCAGGCCGCCTGAGTGAGAAACAAAAGCAGGAAATCTACCACCCCGGTCCGGTCGTCCTAACTGGCTCGCCGGCACTACGGGAATCTGCAGTAGCCCTCTAAGTTATCACTACCCGAGCCTGGGACCACCTGCCCCGGGACTACCTGTCCCTCCTATGCACGGGAATCCTGCAATAACTAATTGAGCGATTTGACCTCCTGCGGTCTGTTACCCAGCAACCACAAGCAAAACAGTCACCGTTCCAACTGTCTCCCGGATCTTACACAAACATGGAACACATACACGGCACACAGCAGACACCTTGACTTATATCCCAGGGTTTGGATACGGGCTTGGACTTTTTACACTACCTGGGAATACACACCTGACCGGCAAGAGGTATAGACCCGGACTGGGCACAGGGGACTTTCATGTAAGATGATAACATGTTCTTACCTTACTTATGGAGCTGCGCAGTCTCCGTCCCGTGAACCAAGGCCGTGGCCAACACCTCCGTCTCTCCGGTCAGCAGGGTCCCCTGTGTGTTTCGTCCATCGCCCCGCGTGCAGACGCCAGATGTTATGGAAATTTGGATTGGATAAATCTACCCCTGTGTGTGCTGCTGCCGTTCCCAATAAGACTGAGTATTTTGAGCGCTCATCAAGAATGGACTGTACACCATTGTGACAGAAAAACATTCCATCAATACTGATGATTTATTGTACATACATGGATTTATAATTGCATATAGAAAGGGGTGGTTAGTTAATTACCATATTGTCTAGCTCCTCTGTTATTGGTTATCTAAATATATATGGAATATTGTTGTGAATTCTGCTCTTGGGTTCCCTCCGGTGGTTGTTGGTGGTAATGCAGTTGTCTCTGGATTGCAATCCTGGGCAGGTGTCCCTGCTGATTGCAGTACTGACTGGGGTATTTAAGGTTGCAGGATTCATTAGTCCTTGCCAGTTGTCCATTGTTCTTAGAGGTTTTGGATATCAGTCTGGTTCCCCTTGCCCTGCTGCCAAATCAGCAAAGATAAGTGTCTGGTTTTTGTTTCTTCAGCACACATGCTGTGTGCTCTACAAATCAGTGCTATTCATTGTTTTTTCTTGTCCAGCTCAGACTGTGTCAGGATATTTTCAGTCAAGTTGGATTCTCAGGAGATGCAGATATACGTTCCATGTCTTTAGTTAGATGGTGGAATTTTTGTATTATCTGCTGTGGATATTTTCAGGGTTTTAATACTGACCGCTTCGCATTCTGTCCTATTCTTTCCTATTTAGCTAGAGTGGCCTCTTTTGCTAAATTCTGTTTTCTGCCTGCGTGTGTCTTTCCTCTAATACTCACAGTCAATATTTGTGGGGGGCTGCCTATCCTTTGGGGTTCTGCTCTGAGGCAAGATAGGATTCCCATTTCCATCTATAGGGGTATTTAGTCCTCCGGCTGTGTCAAGGTGTCTAGGACGTGTTAGGTAAATCCCACGGCTACTTCTAGTTGCGTTGTCAGTTTAGGGTTTGCGGTCAGTACAGGTTCCACCACTCCTGAGAAAGTCTCATGTGGCTCCAAGGTCACCGGATCATAACAGAATATTGTGATTAATGCACATATGAATGCTGATTAAGCAACTAAAGTGTAGCTCTATGCATCTAGGACAAAGTTGGGACATCTGATCATCACTTACTACATCTGGTACTGTTCCGCTTTTTGTGTGTCTCGAAAGTACCGAGGAACCATCTGGCCTAGCTCATGTGGTCAAGTCGAGCAATTGATTATAAACTAGCTGAATATATATTAGCTGTGGATATATGAGTATATATGATTATAGAGGAGTATACATGCAAGTGAGATCTACATGATATACACTCACCGGCCACTTTATTAGGTACACCATGCTAGTAACGGGTTGGACCCCCTTTTGCCTTCAGAACTGCCTCAATTCTTCGTGGCATAGATTCAACAAGGTGCTGGAAGCATTCCTCAGAGATTTTGGTCCATATTGACATGATGGCATCACACAGTTGCCGCAGATTTGTCGGCTGCACATGCCAAAGATGCTCCATACAAGGCAGGATGGATCCATGCTTTCATGTTGTTTACGCCAAATTCTGACCCTACCATCCGAATGTCGCAGCAGAAATCGAGACTCATCAGACCAAGCAACGTTTTTCCAATCTTCTCCTGTCCAATTTCGATGAGCTTGTACAAATTGTAGCCTCAGTTTCCTGTTCTTAGCTGAAAGGAGTGGTACCCGGTGTGGTCTTCTGCTGCTGTAGCCCATCTGCCTCAAAGTTCGACGCACTGTGCGTTCAGAGATGCTCTTAGGCCTACCTTGGTTGTAACGGGTGGCGATTTGAGTCACTGTTGCCTTTCTATCAGCTCGAACCAGTCTGCCCATTCTCCTCTGACCTCTGGCATCAACAAGGCATTTCCGCCCACAGAACTGCCGCTCACTGGATTTTTTTTCTTTTTCGGACCATTCTCTGTAAACCCTAAAGATGGTTGTGCGTGAAAATCCCAGTAGATCAGCAGTTTCTGAAATACTCAGACCAGCCCTTCTGGCACCAACAACCATGCCACGTTCAAAGGCACTCAAATCACCTTTCTTCCCCATACTGATGCTCGGTTTGAACTGCAGGAGATTGTCTTGACCATGTCTACATGCCTAAATGCACTGAGTTGCCGCCATGTGATTGGCTGATTAGAAATTAAGTGTTAACAAGAAGTTGGACAGGTGTACCTAATAAAGTGGCCGGTGAGTGTATATATTTCTATCACACATACTGCTGTATACATGGCTGCATGGCTGTATATACTGTCCAATCCATACTGCTGTACATGGCAGTATATACTGTCCATACTGCTGTACACGGCTGTATATACTGTCCATTCTGCTGTACACGGCTGTGTATACTGTCCATACTGCTGTGCACACGGCTGTATATACTGTCCATACTGCTGTATACATGGCTGTATATACTGTCCATACTGCTGTATACATGTCTGTATATACTGTCCATACTGTACACGGCTGTATATACTGTCCATACTGCTGTACACACGGCTGTATATACTGTCCATACTGCTGTATACATGGCTGTATATACTGTCCATACTGCTGTATACATGGCTGTATATACTTTCCATACTGTACACGGCTGTATATAATGTCCATACTGCTGTATATACTGTCCATACTGCTGTACACACGGCTGTATATACTGTCCATACTGCTGTATACATGGCTGTATATACTGTCCATACTGCTGTATACATGGCTGTATATACTGTCCATACTGCTGTATACACGGCTGTATATACTGTCCATACTGCTGTATACATGGCTGTATATACTGTCCATACTGCTCTATTCACAGCTGTATATACTGTCCATACTGCTGTATACACGGCTGTATATATTGTCCATACTGCTGTATACACGGCTGTATATACTGTCCGTACTGCTGTATATACTGTCCATACTGCTGTATACATGGCTGTATATACTTTCCATACTGTACACGGCTGTATATAATGTCCATACTGCTGTACACACGGCTGTATATACTGTCCATACTGCTGTATACACGGCTGTATATACTGTCCATACTGCTGTATACACGGCTGTATATACTGTCCATACTGCTGTATACACGGCTGTATATACTGTCCGTACTGCTGTATATACTGTCCATACTGCTGTATACATCGCTGTATATACTTTCCATACTGTACAC
Source organism: Ranitomeya variabilis (assembly GCF_051348905.1). NCBI lineage: Eukaryota > Metazoa > Chordata > Amphibia > Anura > Dendrobatidae > Ranitomeya > Ranitomeya variabilis. Next base: position 652,468,581 of record NC_135236.1, read on the forward strand.
GGCTGTATATAATGTCCATACTGCTGTATACACGGCTGTATATACTGTCCATACTGCTGTATACACGGCTGTATATACTGTCCATACTGCTGTATACACGGCTGTATATACTGTCCATACTGCTGTATACATGGCTGTATATACTGTCCATACTGCTGTATACACGGCTGTATATACTGTCCATACTGCTGTATACATGGCTGTATATACTGTCCATACTGCTCTATTCACAGCTGTATATACTGTCCATACTGCTGTATACACGGCTGTATATACTGTCCGTACTGCTGTATATACTGTCCATACTGCTGTATACATGGCTGTATATACTTTCCATACTGTACACGGCTGTATATAATGTCCATACTGCTGTACACACGGCTGTATATACTGTCCATACTGCTGTATACACGGCTGTATATACTGTCCATACTGCTGTATACACAGCTGTATATACTGTCCATACTGCTGTATACACGGCTGTATATACTGTCCGTACTGCTGTATATACTGTCCATACTGCTGTATACATGGCTGTATATACTTTCCATACTGTACACGGCTGTATATAATGTCCATACTGCTGTATACACGGCTGTATATACTGTCCATACTGCTGTATACACGGCTGTATATACTGTCCATACTGCTGTATACACGGCTGTATATACTGTCCATACTGCTGTATACATGGCTGTATATACTGTCCATACTGCTGTATAAATGGCTGTATATACTGTCCATACTGCTGTATACATGGCTGTATATACTGTCCATACTGCTGTATACACGGCTGTATATACTGTCCATACTGCTGTATACATAGCTGTATATACTGTCCATACTGCTGTATATACTGTTCATACTGCTGTACACACAGCTGTATATACTGTCCATACTGCTGTATACATGGCTGTATATACTGTCCATACTGCTGTATACATGGCTGTATATACTGTCCATACTGCTGTATACAGTGGGGAAAAAAGTAGTCAGCCACCAATTGTGCAAGTTCCCCCACGTAAAAAGATGAGAGAGGCCTGTAATTGACATCGTAGGTAGACCACAACTATGAGAGTCAAAGTGAGAAAACAAATCCAGAAAATCACCTTGTCTGATTTGGCAAGATTTATTTAGCAAATTATGTTGGAAAATAAGTATTTGGTCATTAACAAAAGTTCATCTCAATATTTTGTTATATATCCTTTGTTGGCAATGGCAGAGGTCAAACGTTTTCTGTAAGTCTTCACAAGGTTGGCACACACTGTTGTTGGTATGTTGGCCCATTCCTCCATGCAGATCTCCTCTAGAGCAGTGATGTTTTGGGCTTGTCACTGGGCAACACGGACTTTCAACTCCCTCCAAAGGTTTTCTATAGGGTTGAGATCTGGAGACTGGCTAGGCCACTCCAGGACCTTCATATGCTTCTTACGAAGCCACTCCTTCGTTGCCCTGGCAGTGTTTGTGGGATCATTATCATAGTGAAAGACTCATCCATGTTTCATTTTCTGGAAGGAAGGTTTGCACTAAAAATCTCACAATACATGGCCCCATTCATTCTTTCATGTACACAGATCAGTCATCCTGGTCCCTTTGCAGAGAAACAGCCCCAAAACATGATGTTGCCACCCCCATGCTTCACAGTAGGTATGGTGTTCTTTGGATGCAACTCAGCATTCTGTCTCCTCTGAACATGACGAGTTTTGTTTCTACCAAACAGTTCTACTTTGACATTATGACATTCTCCCAATACTCTTCTGGATAATCCAAATGCTCTCTAGCAAACTTCAGACGGGTCTTGACCTGTACTAGCTTAAGCAGGGTGACACGTCTGGCACTGCAGGATCTGAGTCACTGGCGGTGTAGTGTGTTACTGATAGTAGCCTTTGTTACGGAGGTCCCAGCTCTCTGCAGGTCATTCACTAGGTCCCCCGTGTGGTTCTGGGATTTTTGCTCACCGCTCATCTTGTGATCATTTTGACCCCACGGGGTGAGATCTTGCGTGGAGCCCCAGAACAAGGGAGATTAGCAGTGGTCTTGTATGTCTTCCATTTTCTTATTATTGCTCCCACAGTTGATTTCATCACGCCAAGCTGCTCGCCTAGTGCAGATTCAGTTTTCCCAGCCTGGTGCAGGCCTACAATTTTGTTTCTGGTGTCCTTCGACAGCTCTTTGGTCTTCACCATAGTGGAGTTTGGAGTGTGACTGTTTGAGGTTGTGGACAGGTGTCTTTTATACTGATAACAAGTTCTAACAGGTGCAATTACTACAGGTAATGAGTGGAGGACAGAGGAGCCTCTTAAAGAAGAAGATACAGGTCTGTGAGAGCAAGAAATCTTGCATGTTTTTAGGTGACCAAATACTTATTTTCCACCAAAATTTGCAAAATAAATCTTACCAAATCATACAAGGTGATTTTCTGGATTTGTTTTCTCATTTTGACTCTCATAGTTGTGGTCTACCTACGATGTCAATTACAGGCCTCTCTCATCTTTTTAAGTGGGAGAACTTGCACAATTGGTCACTGACTAAACGCTATTTTTCCCCCACTGTATAGTGTCCATACTGCTGTACACAGTGCTACTACACACTAATGTACAGTCATATGTACGATACACAATATACTATACTGTCACGCCATGTACTGCCATATACTAAACTGCTGTACACATGGCTGTACTATTCTCACTGGACTTGTTGCGTTGTCATACGTGCTGTACACCCTTCTATATACTTTGATGCCATATATTGTGTACTATAGTGTACCGCCATATACTTTACTGCTATATACATCACTATCTTTTATAACCTACTATTCTACTCCTTTTGCACTACCATGTACTGTACATACTATAGTACCTCATACTGTGCTATAATGTACTGCCATATGTTGCTGCTACACAAACGACTATATACTGTACTATACTACATCAGACTACATATAATGTACTGCCATATCCAATACTGCTATACACACCACTATATAATATACTGCCTCACACTATACTCTCATACATTGTATTGTCACACACTGTATTATGTACCGCCATACACTGCCTCACTCTATACTATCAAATTTGACACCGTCACACACCGTATAATATACCGCCATATACTGCCTCACACCATACTATCATATTTGACACCGTATAATATACTGCCTCACACTATACTATACTGACACGTCACACACAGTATACTGTCACACATTACACTGCTGCACCCCATATACTGCCATAGATTACACTGGCACGCACTGTATATGCCATACATTACACGTCACACAATGTGTACTGTCATACATTAGTCACGCACCGTAAACTGCCATACATTACACCACCACGCACTATATACAGATTACACTGTCACGCACCGTATACCGACATACATTACATTGTCACACCCCATATACTGCCATACATTACACCGTCAAGCACAGTATAGTCACACATTACACTGCCACACATTACACAGCCACACCCCGTATACTGCCATAGATTACACCATCATGCACCGTATGCTGCCATACATTATACTGTATACTACCATACATTAGTCACACACTGTATACTACCATACATTACACCGTATACTGCCATACATTACACCATCATGGACTGTATACTGTCATACATTAGTCACACACTGTATACCGCCACACATTACTGTCACGCCCAGTACACCACCATACATCACACCGTATATCGCCACACATTACAGTCACGCCCAGTATACTGCCATACAATACTCTCACACCTCATATACCGCCATACATTACACTGTCATGCACTGTATTCTGCAATACAATATGCTGTCACACCCCGCCATACATTACACTATCACGCACGTATACTGCAATACATTAGTCACACAACGTATACTGCCATATATTACCCTGTCACATCCCATATACCGCCATACATTACCGTCACACCCAGTATACCACCACATAGTACTGTCACACCCCGAATACCACCATACATTAGTCACACCCTGTATACTGCCATACATTACACCATATAAAGCCATACATTAGTCACACCCGATATACCGCCATACGTTATACCGTTATGCCCTGTATACCGCCATACCTTACACTCTCGTGCCCTGTATACCGCCATAATTACACCGCCACACTCTGTACACCGCCATAATTACACCGCCACGCCCCGTATACCGCCATAATTACACCACCACGCACCGTATACCACCATACATTACATTTTCACACCCCATATACCGCCATACATTACACCGTCACACCCCATATACCGCCATACATTGCACCGTCACGCCCTGTATACCGCCATTCATTACACTGTCACGCCCCGTATACCGCCATACATTACACTGTCATGCCCCGTATACCGCCATACATTACACCGTCACGCCCCGTATACCGCCATACATTCCACCGTCACGCCCCGTATACCGCCATACATTACACCGTCACGCCCCGTATACCGCCATACATTCCACCGCCACGCCCCGTATACTGCCATACATTAGTTTCACGCCCCATATACCGCCATACATTATACCGTCACGCCTCGTTTATTGCCATACATTTTCACGCCCCATATACCGCCATACATTACACCGTCACGCCCCGTTTACCGCCATACGTTACACCGTCACGCCCCATATACCGCCATACGTTACACCGTCACGCCCCGTATACCGCCATACGTTACACCGTCACGCCCGTATACCGCCATACGTTACACCGTCACGCCCCGTATACCGCCACACGTTACACCGTCACGCCCCGTATACCGCCACACGTTACACCGTCACGCCCCGTATACCGCCATACGTTACACCGTCACGCCCCGTATACCGCCATACGTTACACCGTCACGCCCCGTATACCGCCATACGTTACACCGTCACGCCCCGTATACAGCCATAGGTTACACGTCACGCCCCGTATACCGCCATAGGTTACACCGTCACGCCCCGTATACCGCCATACGTTACACCGTCACGCCCCGTATACCGCCATAGGTTACACGTCACGCCCCGTATACCGCCATACGTTACACATCACGCCCCGTATACCGCCATACGTTACACCGTCACGCCCCGTATACCGCCATACGTTACACCGTCACGCCCCGTATACCGCCATACGTTACACCGTCACGCCCCGTATACCGCCATACGTTACGTCACGCCCCGTTTACCGCCATACGTTACACGTCACGCCCCGTATACTGCCATACATTAGTTTCACGCCCCATATACCGCCATACATTATACCGTCACGCCTCGTTTATTGCCATACATTTTCACGCCCCATATACCG